>NC_053424.1:43150980-43314547 GCF_007990345.1 Gossypium hirsutum
ATAGCAAATTCACAAAGTTTGATCTTAAATGTTAGCAAAAGAGGATGTAACAATTTTATTAACCACCATTTATTGAAAGCAGATTGTTAATACAACATAATAATTGGAATCGAAATAGTCCTAGACCCTAATTAATCAAGGCTTGGAAATGCTACGACAGAGACCATAAACTATATGTTAGTTGGCTACTTGATAGGTTCATGTATGCCTTACGGACTCCTAAAGTTGACAAGCCTAACAAACATAAAAAATAAAACAAAAAAAATAACATTTAACATCGTGGAATTGATGTACTAAACTACTACTGACTAAGCCATATCTAAGATGGAAGGCAAAAGGGACATCTCATCCATTGGAGCATGCCATTGAGGAAATATTTGCAACCTTCTTGTCCCTCGTGACAGAGAGCAAGTTCATGTAGCCAACCAACATATGGTTTGTGGCCTCTATTTGTAACATTCTCGAGCCTTGACTATTTAGGGTCTAGGACTATTTTATTTTCCAGTTATCATGTAGTATCAACAATATGCTTTAACAAACTAGTGATTAATAAAATCTTTGCATCCTGTTTTGCTAACATTTGAACTCAAGCTTGTGAATTTCTTATATTATTGATCACTCTTCATTTTCAGGATAGTGTTAAAGTTTTCATGCAACATAAAGAATAATATATCAGAGTGGAAGATGCTCTCTCTCCTTTACAAGATTCCACAGCTGTTAAAATTTGTTTATTTAGGTGTTCAATTTTGATTCAACAACTTGTTAGTATTGAAATTGTAGTAACATTAAGAGTTGAATTCTTAAACTTAGAATAATTTCATTTTCTTAATCTATTCTGCCTATTTAACTCTGAAGAAAACATTGGGTATTTCATGATCATAAAATAAAACTAGTAGAGAAGCAAAATCAGAGTCATTTCAAATGTTATTGACAACATATCATACTCTCAATGGTAGTAAACCTAACCTGTTATAAAATTTATTGTACTTGCAATGCAATAACTTCATATCCATTATTTCATTATAGGTTTTTGGAGCAATTTTTCTTGATTTATTGCATCTAATTTCTTGATTTTTTACCTATATATATGAATTCCATCAGAATTATTCCAACATCTTATAGCTAGTAAGCATTCTTTTAACTTTTTGTTTCTTTTGTTTTTGATATTTTTTTTCATGGCAGCTGGAAGAAATGGGGAAAGAAATTTGAGATTAAGATCAATGAAATAAGGTGATATGCTCATCTTTTTCAAATACAGTAGATTATCAGAATCTTAATTTCCACTTTATTGTGTGATTTTTTTATTTTCTCCACTTAAGCTTTTATTGTCATCGTTTGTTCATCTGTGCTAAATTTTTTTAACAAAACAACCCTTAATGAACCATTTATGCTCATTTTGAGGCTTTTCGTAAGGTAAGATCAACTTGCTTGTCAAGATTTCATGAAATTGATATCACTAGAAAGAACATAGGTTTTCCTCCTTACTTATTGCTTAAATTGTTCACATTTAGTATCCTTAGCATGTAGTTTAGCATTTTAGTTCAGTAAATTACATTTATAACTCAGTGAATTTGCCTTTTTATCCTTAATTTTTCTTTTTGCTTAATGTCACTGAATGATTAATTCAAGATTGCATCTGAATTGTCACCCACCTAACGCCGTCTGGATAAGAACAAAAATGCGTGAGCTGTCAATCTGGTATAACCAACTTGTACGTAAGGAAGAATAATTCTGGGAAAGGATACTTTACTATTGGGAAGACATAAAGTTGACGTGAAAGAACAATAGATGAGGAGAGTTTTTTCTTGACATCATCTTCTTCATCTACCTTGAAGCTTGCGACTATGGCAGCTTAAGCCTCTCATGGTGAGCAACGTGAAAATTGATGTAGATTAGTTCTGACGAGGATATTAAGTGTGAGATAAGAGGGAATAGAGTGATTCATTCGGTTGTCTAGGAATAGTATTCTCCACTCGATTCTTTCTTATCTCTTTCTAAATGTTGGTGATTACTCTCTATTTTCTGTTTGTATAAAAGTACACATGAATTCTTGGTTAAATGTTATCTTTTTCATCTTACTTTTATTGTTTAATCTTGGCATTTGAATGTTTCTTAACACGGAAGTTTATTGTAGTCACTGACACTAGAAAGTGTAATGACAGTTCGTGCCAACAAGCATTACAACGAAAGTTGAGTGAGGATTAAAGGAATTTAGTCCACTTGTTCTTAATAGTGCCATATTGCCATCATCAGAAGGTGGGGTTAATGTGCATGTTTAAGTCTCAGATTAAATAGAGGAGTGATGCTTGGTAAGATATACATTGAAATTTATTGCCTCGACAATCACCAATCCTTTTATACCTTGTGAGCACTCAGTATTCTGCTGAAGATTCATGTTGGGGATCCCAATTTATCATTATCATATTTTATTTTATTGTTTTCAAGTTGTTGCTCTGACAACTATCCTCACAATTTATCTCATTTCTATCTAGTTATTGATTGACATTAATAGACAAGACAATTATCCCTATGGGATCGATATCTGATAACTCAATCTGTCTACCATGCTTAATCGAAGTGTACGCTTGCACATTATTGTTGTGACGTTAAATATCGGTCAAGTTTTGGCACCGTTGTCGGGGGTGGCGTTTGTTTGATGTTTGTTTCTGTTTTTGTGTGTTTTTGCACTTTATTTTCCTTATATAAAATTTAGTAATCTGTAACTGGTTTTTCTTTGTTGCTATTTCTTCAAATTCATTTTAGGTGTTTTACGACCCAAAGCAAGTCGAATTTTCTTGCCGATTTTTATCAAGAAATTGAAAGGACTATTCGGAGTAGACTTCGAAAACAAAGAAATATGTCTCTAGCAGAAGACAATGCAGCCATACCCCCGATGCAACAACAAAATGTTAATAACCCATTGTTGCCGCAAGATGATCAGATACAAAATAGGACTATATGAGATTTTGTAGTACCTGTCTAGGATGATTTACAACTAGGAGTTGTTAGGCCAGCAATCGAAGCTAGTAATTTTGAACTCAAGCCAGTAATGCTTCAAATGCTGAATTCTAATGGACAATATGTTGGACTACCACATGAAGATGCGAGAGAACATCTTAAGTCCTTTTTATTGATATATGCTTCCTTTAGTCAACAAGGCATTACTTGGTTTTTTGGGCTACCTAGGGGATCAATTACTTCTTGGGATGCACTAGCAACACAATTTGTTTTGTGATTTGACCTACCAATAATGAATGCTCATATTTGAAATGATATTATAGCTTATTATCAGCTAGATGAAAATCTTTACACCACATGGAAACGTTATAAATCTTTACTTCGACGTTGTCCCATGCACAACATTCAATCAGAAACACAAATTGAAATTTTTTATCATGGGCTGAATTCACATGCAAGGAATCTTTTCGACGCATCAGCCAATAGATCTCTACTGGATTGCACTTATAATGATGAGGTGAGAATTCTTGAGAGAATTGCTCAGAATGATTATCAATACCCTATCTCCAAAGCTACACAACCAAAAACTACTCCAAAGTTATTGAATTGGATGCAATAACCACAATAAGTGCACAAGTTTTCTCTCTCACAAACATGATTAAAAATATGCAAGGGACTAGTGGCATTGCACCTATACAAGTCGTTCAGCGAGTTGATGTTCCTACTTTTTGTTGTGAGATTTGTAGTGACAACCATAATTATGAAGATTGTCCACAACATGCAGAGAATGCCTGTTATATTAGTAATATCCACAACAATTCTTATGGTAACTCTTACAACAACTCTGCACAAAACCAATAGTTTTAAGAAACTCAAATGCTAGACAAAATGTTGCGACATTCAAATTTGTGAATACATCTACTTAAGGCAATTATAATCCAGGACAAGGATTTACAATCAACAACAACAGAACTACAATCAGCACCCGCAGATGAATCCACAACAAGGCAAGACACATGCACACCAAAATCCGATGCAGCCACAACACTCTTCAATATTGAATCACCATGTTCAAGGATATATACAACAATTGTACACTCAAGCTTCTACTTCTGATCCATTAGCAACTCTTAAGGCATTAATGCGGGAGCATTTACTTACACGGAAGCTTTTATACAAGGGAATTCATCTTCCATTCGAGCATTAGAGGCACAATTAGGACAACTTGCTTCAAATTTGAATACTCGACCAGTAGGCTCATTACCTAGTGACACGAAAAATCCCAGTCCGAAGGGGAAAGAACATTGTAAGGCTATCATTATTAGGAGTGGTATACAAATTGGCAAACTGTTTATAGACTCTATTGTATCACCTCAATATATAGATGCAGTGATCATTGGTGAGAAGGTTGAATCTAAAGAGTTTGTTGATGCATCAGATAAAGAAGTTCCACAAATTGTCACTCATATGCCTAATGTCTGACCTTTGAAACTGTCAACGCAATCAAAAGTGTCTATGCAAGCAAATGTATTTTTACCTTTACCTTTCTGAAAAAGATTCAGGAAGAATGAGCAGTACAAGCAGTATTAGCAGTTCTTGGAAGACTGAAGCATCTGCAGATCAACATTCCTTTAGTAGACACTCTAGTACAAATTCTAAGTTATGGTAAATTTATGAAAGACCTCTTAACTAAGAAGAAGAAGCTGACTGATATTGAAACTATTGCACTCACAAAAGGCTGTAGCGCTATTTTGACAAACAATTTGCCCCCTAAATTTAAAGATCCTTGGAGCTTTACCATCCCATGTTCAATTGAAAATCATTATTTGGGCGAGGCTTTATGCGACTTGGGAGCTAGCATTAACCTAATGCCACTATCTACTTTCAAAAATTTGGGAATTGGTCACATGAAATCTACTGTAGTGACATTACAACTAGTCGATCGATCCTTGCCTCAACCTGAAGGGCAAATCAAAGATGTCTTAGTTCGTGTGGATAAATTTATTTTTTGGCTGATTTTATCATACTTGACTATGAGGCAGACAATGAGGTTCCCGTAATCTTGGGACGATGATTTTTAGCCACCGACCAAACTCGTATTGATGTTTACAAAGAGGAACTAACCATGCGACTTAATGATAAGCAAGTCATCTTTAGTGTTTTTGAATCTATTCAATGCAAGGACAAAAAAGAATGCCACATTGTCGATGTGCTAGATGGTCCAATTGAGGAAGAATTCAATGACCAAAGCACAATACTTTTTGAAGAGTTTGCAGTGAAATCTGATGTCGAGTCCTTAAACGATTCTAACAGCATGGTTGAAGCTAATAATCTTGAACTCAAGCATGGATGCCAGATTGAATCCTTAGACCTAACTAACAAAACAACCCCAATTTTCAAACCATCTATTGAAAAAGCTTCTACTCTGGAATTGAAACCACTACCTCCTCATCTTCAATATGTCTTACTAGGTGATCACAATGCTCTCCCAGTTATTGTCTCTACAACACTGGATGTAACTCAAGAAGAGAAATTGGTCGATATTTTTAAGCAACATAAATGAGCTATTGCTTAGAGTGTTGTCAATATTCAAGGTATTAGTCCTTCTTTTTGCATGCACAAGATCAAGTTAGAAGATGAAGGCAAGAAATCGATTAAACAACATAGAATATTAAACGAGATGATGAAAGAAGTTGTCAAGAAGGAAATCATAAAATGGCTTGATGTTGGAATTATTTACCCAATTTCTGATAGCAATTGGGTAAGTCCAGTGCAATACGTACCTAAAAAGAGTGGCATCACTGTGGTTTGCAATGATAAGGACAAATTAATTCCTACACGCGTTCCCACGGGATGGAAAGTTTGCATGGATTATCACAAATTGAATGCAGTCACAAAGAAGGATCACTTTCCACTTCCCACTTCCCACTTCCTTTTATTGACCAAATGCTGGATCGGCTTGCTGGAAAGGCCTATTATTTCTTTTTAGATAGTTATTTTGGGTGCAATCAAATTGCTATTACACCAGAGGATAGGGAGAAAACAACCTTCACCTGCCCCTTTGGTACTTTTGCTTTTCGCCGTATGCCTTTCGTTCTTTGCAACACGCCAGCCACATTTCAAAGGTGTATGATGGCAATATTCTCAGATATAATCAAAGACTCTTTAGAGGTTTTTATGGATGATTTCTCAGTCTATGGAAATGATTTTGATCATTGCACTAACAATTTGGATAAAGATTGAATCAATGTGAGGACACACATCTTGTCCTGAATTGGGAAAAAGGTCATTTTATGGAAACTGAATGCATTGTGGTTGGACATCGCATCTCTAGTCAAGGCATTCAAGTAGACAAATCTAAGGTGGAAATCATTGAGAAATCACCTCCACCAACAAACGTGAAAGGTATTCACAGTTTTCTTAGACATGTGGGGTTTTACAGAAGGTTTATTAGAGATTTTTCAAAATTGCAAAGTCCTTATGCTCATTGCTAGAACAGAATCAAAAATTCTTCTTTGAAGAATGTTAAAGAGGGAACACGCCAATACAATTGTTAGAAAAATCAATCTGGCCAAAGGTTATCCTTGCATAAGTGTGTGACAGCATAATTACGTACGCCCTGGGGGTTTGTTGTACTCCATCGTTACTTCTCAAGAACAAGGGTACAGTAATGCAACGATATCCCTTATTCTGAAAATATATAATATATAAATAATAAGTATTGTACAATAAATGTTGTATTCGTAGATAAAACTTAGGGTTTGAAGCATGATGCTAGCATTGATGAAGTTGCAACCTTATTCATTCATGCTTATGTATTGTCGATGCAATATTCTTTCATCTGAATGTGATTCATTCATTTGGAATTTAGTGGGTTCAACTTGCTAGAATAATCATTTGCCTTAGTTAAATTTTTGTATCCTTGCTAGTTTCTGTTTTACTTGAGGACAAGTAAAAACTCAAGTTTGAGGGTGTGATACCACTAGAAAGAACATAGGTTTTTCACCTTACTTATTGGTTAAATTGTTCCCATTTAGTTATCCTTAACATATATTTTAGCATTTTTAGTTTAGTAAATTGCATTTTATAACTCAGTGAATCCTAGCATATTTTATCATTAATTTTGCTATCTTTTTGCACTAATCTCGCTGCATTATTTCATGAATCATAAAATAAAATCAATAGGGAAGCAAAATCTGAGTCATTTCATATGCTACTGAGAACATCATCATACTCTTAATGATAATATAGCTTAAGCTATTCTAAAATTTACCATAATTTGCAATTCAATAAATTTGATATCCATTATTTCCTTGTAGGTTTTGGAGACCTTTTTCTTAATTTATTTGCGTTTAATTTCTTGAGTTTTTTTACCTATATATATGAATTCCAACCAAGAACTTCATTCCAAACCATCTAAAAGGCTAGTAAAGCATTCCTTTTTAACTTTTTTGCTGGTTTGTTTTGTCTTTTGATCTTTTTTGTAATGGCAAGCTCAGGTAAGAAAAACTGGGGAAGAAGAAAAATTGAGATTAAGATCATTAAAAATGAGGATGATAGGCTCATCTCATTTTCAAAATGATGTACAATAAAATATAAGAAAACCTCTAAGCTCTCTACTTTATTTGGTGGTGAGATTCTTTTTATTATTTTCTCACCAACTGGTAAGCCTTATTCATTTTGTCATCCTTCTGTTGAATCTGTCGTAAAATGATTTTGGAACCCAAACCAACCTCATGATGAAACCACTCATGCTCGTATTGAGGCTTACCCTAAGGCAAGAATCAACTTGCTTGTCCGAGATTTCAATGAGGTCCATGACTAAGTAGATGCATAAAAAAAGTGAGATTTCTTGGTGGACGTCATTGAAATCTTGGTTGGAATTCATATATATAGGTAAAAAAATAAAGAAATTAGATGGAAATAAATTAAGAAAGAGGGCTCCCAAAACCTATAAGGAAATAATGGATATCAAATTTATTGCATTGCAAATTATGGTAAACTTTAGAACAGGTTAGGCTGTACTACAGTTGAAAGTATGATGGTGTCAGTAGCATCTAGAATGACTCATATTTTGCTTCTATCCTAGTTATATTTTATGATGCATGAAATATCGCAATGTCTGTGTCAGGTTTATAGAGAGAAGAAGAGATGAAGAAAATCAAATTGTTCTAATTTTTAAGAATTCAACTCTTAGTGTTACAACGAATTGTAGTAATAACAAGTTGTTGGGTGAAAATTGAACACCTAGAATTAAACAACTTCACATTGAATAAGCTTATCTAGTTTAAGATTTTCCATGTGCAAAACCTTGATGTGCAAAAAATTGAAAACCTAAAATTAAACAACCTCAGACAGAATAAGGGTATCTAGTTTAGGATTTTCCATGTGCAACAATTAGGTAGGTAAATATGTTTCTTGAATGCAATATAAATCTTGTGTTATTGATCATACATATATTATATCAAATATGTGATCAGAGGGAAAAATCATGATATTAAGGTGCATTTTAATTGAATTATATGTAGAAAAGTATCAAAAATCGATAACTTTATTTGGTAAAATTAAAAGCTCGCCCTAGAATAACTGATAGCATGTTCAAAAAAGGAAAGATTTCTAAATAAGTCAAGAAAAATGACTCTAAAAACCTGGAAGGAAATCATGGATATCAAATTTATTGCACTGCAAATTATGGTACATTTTAAAATAGGTTAGGTTGTACTACCATTGAAAGTATGATGATTCTGTCAATAGCATCTGAAATAACTCTGATTTTGCTTCTCTACTAATTTTATTTAAAAGATGCAACAATTTTATTAACCACCAGTTTATTGAAAGCAGATTATTGATACAACAGAATAATTGGAATTGGAATAGTCCTAGACCCTAATTAGTCAAAGCTTAGGAATGCTACAACAGAGACCATAGACCATATGTTTGTTGGCTACATGAAGAGGTTCATGTATGCCTTGAGGACTTCTAAGGTTGACAAGCCTAACAAACATAAAAAAATAAAACAATGAAAATAACATTTAACATCATGGACTTTGATATACAAAACTACTACTGACTAAGGCCGTATCTAAGATGGAAGGTAAAACAGACATCCTCATCCATTGGAGAATGCATTGAGGAAATATTTGTAACCTTCTTGTCCCTCGTGATAGAGAGCAAGTTCATGTAGATGGCATGTGGTCTCTATTGTAACATTCTCGAACCTTGACTATTTAGGGTCTAGGGCTATTTTTTTTCCAATTATCATGTTGTTTCAACAATCTATTTTCAATAAACTGGTGATTAATAAAATCTTTGCATCCTGTTTTGCTGACATTTGAGGCCAAAAATGTTAATTTACTTATATTATTGATACACTCTTCATTTTCAGGATATTGTTAAAATTTTTTGTGCAACATATAGAGAATAATATATCATAGTGGAATATGCTTTCTCTCTTCTTACAAGATTCCACATCAAGTTTCTGCACATAGAAAATCCTAAACTAGATAACCTTATTTAGTGTGAAGTTGTTTAATTTTAGGTGTTCAATTTTCATTCAACAACTTGTTAGTACTGAAATTCATAGTAACATTAAAAGCTGAATTCTTAAAACTTAAAATACTTTCATTTTCTTCATCTATTCTTCTCTATTTAACTCTAAAGCAAACATTGCGGTATTTCGTGCATCATAAAATAAAACTAGTAGAGAAGCAAAATCTGAGTCATTTCAAATGCTATTGACAACATCATCATACTCTAAATGGTAGTACAGCCTAACCAATTATAAAATTTATCGTAATTTGTAATGCAGTAAACTTCATATCCATTATTTCTTTATAGGTTTTTGGAGCACGTTTTCTTGATTCATTTGCATCTAATTTTTGGATTTTTTTTCCTATATATAAGAATTCCATCCAAGAACTTCATTCCAAACAATCTTAAAGGCTAGTAAAGCATTCTTTTTTAACTTTTTTGTTTCTTTTATCTTTTGATCTTTTTTGTATTTACAAGCTCGGGCAATAAATTAGGGGGGAAAGGAAAAATTGAGATTAAGATCACTTAAAATGAGGATGATAGGCTCATCTCATTTTCAATACGGTGTATAGGAATTTATCAAAAAATATTTGAGATCTCCACTTTATGTGGTGGTGAGATTCTTTTTATTATTTTCTCACCAATTGGTAAGCCTTTTTTGTTTGGTCATCCTTCTGTTCAATTTGCCTGTGACAGCCCTAGTTCGACCCTAGTCGGAATGTGGTTTCGGGACCACAAAACCGAGTCATAAAATTTAGTTAAAATTTTATTTGCATATCTTATATGTGTGATAGTACTTGTATAAAAATTTGATGTTTTAATTTTATATTAGGAATGTGAATTTTGCTTGAAAGGATCTAGTTGAGAGACTTAGAAAATTATAATAGGTAAATAAGTAAGGACCAAATAGTATTAAAATAGGAAAGTTTGGGTTTGCATGTCAAAGTGCCCAATTCTTGATAAGTGGCCGGCCAAGCATGGTTCCATTCCTCCAAGTTTATGTTGTTTATTATTTAATATTGGTAAGTAAATTAGAATAAATAAAAGAAAGGAATTAAAAAGGAAAAAGATGAATAAAATAAGGGAGGAAGAAGGAGTGTTCATCCTTTTCCTTATTACAATTGCCGTACCTAAAGAAAGAAAAAGAAGAAATTGAAGTTAAGGCATTTGGTCACCTTTAAGTTGATTAAGAAGCTCTTGAATATTCGGTGCCTAGGGGAAAAGTTTCTAAGAAGTTTGGCCATGCATGTAACTAGATTGAGGTATGTTTGATATTATTCTTTGAGATTCATGTATATTTTAAGTTGTAAGTTTGAAATCTACCTAGCCATGGTTCAAATTTTGTTAATTGATGGAGATGATATTCGGCCATGAATGTTACATTCTTGGTTGGTATTTTGATGTCTTTGGTGATGAGGTATGAAGATGGTTGATTTTGAGTGTTTAATAAAAAGGATACATGAATTATTGTTAAATAATGGTCGAATGTAGCATGATTAAAGATGTGAATAAATTGAAGTTAAGGAGGTTGTCAATGAAAAATATGAGCTGGATGAGTTTTAAAGAATAAAAATTTAGGTGACTAGAGGTCAAGGACATTCGGTCAAAGGCTTGTGTGCTAGAAAAATCGGCCTAAATGTCGTTTTGATGTGTTGAATTGAGTAAGCTAGATGTTGGAACACATAAGGATTCGGCCTTCTAAAACAATAGAGATAAGTGTATGAAAGGCTAAGTTTAAGTAGTAAGGCCGAATAGGTTGTAGATAAGGCACTTGTGAGTTCTTGGCCAAGCAATTGACAAATTAAATTAGAGTTCTTGTGACGTATAATGTCAAGTCTAACTTGGTATATTTGGCCACCTAATTAAGTACATCGGTGGTGTTGAATGTAATCTTACACATTCGGCCATATGGGGTAAAGATGGGTCGAGTGTTCATGAGATGAAATTAGGTGTTTAAATGATGTTATAGTTGACATTGTGCATATATACATGCATTCGGCCATCTAATTGAGTATGAAGGTGGTGTTAAATCTAATTGTGATGCCCATTCCGAAGTATATATATATATATACATAAGTATGCCCATTCGTGATGTTACCTTTAATTATGTGTATAATCGACTAAATGGGTAATTAGTGAGGATGGTTGCCGAATATACAGACATACATATGCATGTGTAATTGAATTATGAATGTTTAGCAAGATGGTTAAACTAGTTGATTTATTGATTAAGCTCAAGGAGTTAAAGGAGGAGAATCAAGCAAAGGCAAAGAAAAGATCATCGAGTAGCCGAGTTGGAACCGTCTTACCCAACACAAAGTAAGTCATTAAGCATATAGTTTGTATTAATTTAAATGGTCATAACGTCTATGTAATGATGCTGAATGGAATGATAAATATTATATACATGTATGCATGTGGTGATGAAAGTGTTGAATGAAAAGAAAAGAGGTGAGATGTATTGAGTTGTTGATCTCGGCACTAAGTGTGCGGGTATAAACATTTATGATCATGAGATTGGCACTAAGTGTGCGGGTTTAAATTGTACAGCACTAAGTGTGCGAGTTTGATTATATAGCACTAAGTGTGCGAGTTGATTATATAGCACTGAGTGTGCGGACTTAATATATATTTTGAATCACTATGGACACTAAGTGTGCGGCATTATTGAGTTGATCACGGACAGCGGATCGGGTAAGTACCTTGAGTTCATGGCTAATAGGCGCTATGTTTATATTTGGAGTTGAGCTTGGTAAGTTTGAACCTATGTGACAATTATAATTGAAGTCACGTACATAAGATTTATCGTGGAATAGGTGAAAGGTCATTTAGTTGTATGATTGTAACGAAAATACAATGATGTATGAAAATGCCTCAAATATCCTATTGATTAGTATATGGAATGTGAATGCATGACTTGGTATGAGATTGAACCGATAGGTCTAAGGAACTATGGTATGGTTCGGTATGGATGGAGTAACTAGCCTCGTTCCATTCTGTTTCCTCTTGTGATAATGTTATTAATGGATGGTAGTGCATTGCTTATGACTTACTGAGTTATATACTCACTCGGTGTTTCCTTGTCACCTATTTTAGGTTTCTTGGACTCGTCTCTTTTTGCGTGATCGGGCCGTCATCGAAGTCATCACACCGGCTAGCAACTTTTGGTATCTTCTTTTTAGTCGGTCTAGGAGAACATTTCGGCATGTATAGGCTAATATGTTTTGTTGAAATTTGGTATGTAAACTTTTAGCCATGCGAAAATGGCATAAATGTTCGGTTGGATTTGGTTCTATAATGTTAGGTCGTAAGTCTTGGAAATTCGATTTTTATGCCATATGTCATGGTTGATTATTTTTGGTGTCAAAATTCATGATATGGCAATAGTGTAGTAGGGAGATGTTTGACAATGATTAGCCCTTGGCATGGCTAGTCATGATCATAATTTGTGATATGTATGATGAATTACTAGTTAGATCAAGGAGAAATCAAGAAATAGGCATAGTTGCTTTAGTAAGAGATGCTGGCAGCAGCAGTGACGTGAGATTGAAAAATCACTAAAAATAGTAGAGGAAATTAATTAATGAATAAATTATGTAATCGAAGCTCGATGAGTCTATTTTCATATAGAAGAAACGAAACGACCATATGAGCTGTATGTTAGGAGATAATTAAACTCTGTGAAACAGGGCCAGAGCGATTTCTGGATTCCCTGTTCCGACTTTGGAAATTCATTATAAATTAACCAGAGATAATTAGAAGTCATGCCATATGTGCATAGATTCCCCTTGAGTCTAGTTTTATAGAAACAAACGAATCAGTATGAAGCCCTGTACAGGGAGATATCCAAGTCGTAATGTGCAAAGGTCAGTGTAGTCGATCCCTGTAACATGGGAGACTTTGACTAATAAACTGTACTAATTGGCCCACCAAAAATTCTAGAAAAAAATATGTAGATGGGAATATGAGTCTAGTTTCAGGGAAAATTCACGGAACTGGATTTGAGTTTCAGAACTCAAGATATGATTTTTAAAGCGACTAGTACGCAGATGACAGCTTGTCTGGGAAATTTTTTTAAGTGGTTTGAAGTCTGTTAACACCTCGTGTTCGACTCCGGGACGACTCGGGTTCGGGGTGTTACATTTGATTGGTATCAGAGCTATGGTTTAGTCGGTTCTAGGACTACCATAGCACGTATGAGTCTAGCTTACATGCCTTAATGTTAATGTTTAAATGTGTGATGACTTCTGACGGTTAAAATTTTTGTTGTGATTAGTGAATGGATCCCGTGTAGAGAGAACCTTGGCGGATGACGTTGAAAGTGTAGCGGCTGCTCCTGCACAAGGGACGCCGCCTGTTGAACCTCAGTCATCTGCGAATAATCAAGGTGAGGGGGCTAAACAAGCCTTCTTTACCATGATGAATGAGTGGGTCGCAATATGCCCGAACCAATCCGGCTGTCCAACCATTCCCAATTTGAATAATCCACCCCAAGAGCCCGTAATGCCATCAGTTACTGATCCTGTGAGGCTGAGTAAGCCACCTGTAGACTTGATTAGGAAGCGCGGGGCTGAGGAGTTCAGGGCCATAGTTACTGATGATGCTGAAAGGGCCGAGTTCTGGCTTGATAACACCATTCGGGTGTTTGATGAACTGTCATGCACGCCCGATGAATGTCTAAAGTGTGCTATATCCTTGTTGCGGGACTCAGCCTACTATTGGTGGAGGACCCTGATTTCCATAGTCCCAAACGAACGAGTAACTTGGGACTTCTTTCAAACGGAATTTCGAAAGAAATATATTAGTCAACGGTTCATTGATCAAAAGCGTAAGGAATTCTTGGAACTCAAGCAAGGCCGTATGACAGTATCTGAATACGAACATGAATTCGTAAGACTCAGTAGGTATGCCCGGGAGTGTGTAGCTGATGAGGTTGCTATGTGCAAAAGATTCGAAGAAGGATTGAATGAAGATTTAAAGCTACTAGTGGGTATTTTGGAGATAAAAGAATTCGTACACTAGTCGAACGAGCCTGCAAGGCGGAAGAACTTGGAAAGGAGAAGAAGAAGGCTGAATTTGAAGCTAGAGACTATCGTAAAAGATCGACGGGTAAAGCTCCGTTCTCAGCTGTAAAGAAGTTCAGGGAGGACACTAATAAGTCGAGGACGACTGCGGGAATTTCCATCAGAGCACGACCACCGACGGACTCCCGAGCTACTTCGGTACTAGTGTGGGCAATAATCGTCAAGAGAAACCTGAATGTCCCCAATGCGGAAGACGACACCTAGGTGAATGTTGGGGTAAGTCTACTAACAGGGCCTGTTACGGATGTGGTTCGAAGGACCACTTCATTAGAGATTGCACGGAGCTTGATGAGAAGAATAAGATTCAAGGTGCAAGACCTAGTGGAGTGACAACTAGAGGTAGACCACCGAGAATTTTAGGAGGTAGGGGTGGTAGTCAGAGAGGGGCCTCTGATACGGCTGTTCGAGCCGAGAACCGTACTCCTGCTAGAGATATGCCATTCGCGCACGAGAGGAGGCATCCTCCCCTACGTCATCACTGGTACCTTCACTCTCTTTGATACTAATGTGATTGCATTGATTGACCCTGGCTCTACTCATTCATATGTATGTGAAACCTTAGCATCCAGTAAGACTCTACCTGTTGAGTCTACTGAGTTCGTAATTCGGGTGTCAAATCCTTGGGTCGTTACGTGCTTGTCGACAAAGTGTGTAAGAATGCCCCTAGTAATTCGAGATTCCTGTTTTCCGGCGGACTTGATGCTTTTGCCGTTTGATGAATTTGATGTTATTCTTGGTTTGGATTGGTTGACCGCGCATGATGCGGTTGTGAATTGCAAAAGCAGGACTATTGATTTGAGGTGCGCAAATACGAGATAATCCGAGTTGAGTCTACGGACTTAAGGGGGTTGCCAGCTGTAATATCAGCAATGTTGGCCCAGAAATATGTAAGAAAAGGGTGCGAAGCATACCTTGCGTATGTACTTGATGACAAAGAATTAGAAAAGAAACCTGAATCTGTACCGGTGGTTTGTGAATACCCGATGTTTTTCTGAAGAATTACCGGGTTTACCACCTGTTCGGGAGGTAGAGTTTGGTATTGAGCTTGTACTGGAACTACGCCAATTTCGATAGCTCCGTATGTATGGCACCAACCGAGTTAAAGGAATGAAAGCTCAATTGCAAGAGTTGACGATAGAGGTTTCGCTCGACCAAGTTTCTCACCTTGGGGTGCACCAGTATTGTTGTGAAAAGAAGGACGGAACCATGAGGTTGTGCATTGACTATCGTCAACTGAATAAAGTGACGATAAAGAATAAATATCCATTACCGCGTATTGATGATTTGTTTGATCAACTAAAGGGAGCCTCAGTGTTTTCAAAGATAGATTTGAGATCGGGTTATTATCAGTTGCGGATTCGAGATTCGGACGTACCCAAAATGCTTTCAGAACGAGGTACGGTCACTACGAGTTCTTAGTGATGCCGTTCGGGCTCACTAATGCCCCTGCGGTATTTATGGATTTGATGAATCGGATCTTCAGACAGTATTTGGACCGGTTCGTAGTTGTGTTCATTGATGACATCTTAGTCTATTCAGGAGATGAGACCGAACATGCTGAGCACCTGAGATTAGTGTTGCAAATTTTGCGGGATAAGCAGTTATATGCTAAGTTCAGTAAGTGTGAGTTCTGGTTAAGAGAGGTTAGCTTCTTGGGTCATGTGGTATCCGCATCGGGTATTCGAGTTGACCCGAGCAAATTTCAGCCATACTTAACTGGAAGCCTCCAAGAAATATTACCGAAGTTCGGAGCTTCCTGGGGCTCGCCGGTTATTACCGATGATTTGTAAAAGGTTTCTCGATGATAGCTGCACCGTTGACGAAACTACTCCAAAAAGATGTTGAGTTTGAGTGGACAGAGAACCGTCAGAAGAGTTTCGATCGACTAAAGACCTGTTTAACCGAAGCTCCAGTGCTAGTACAACCGGAGTCCGGCAAAGAGTTTGTCATTTATAGTGATGCATCCTTACTTGGGCTAGGTTGTGTGTTGATGCAAGAAGGTCGAGTTGTGGCTTACGCGTCGAGACAATTAAAGCCGCATGAGAGAAACTATCCGACCCATGATCTTGAATTGGCGGCCATAGTGTTCGCCCTGAAAATATGGCGGCATTACTTGTTTGAGGAAAGGTGTCATATTTATTCGGACCACAAAAGTCTTAAATATTTGATGACTCAAAGAGATCTAAATCTGCGACAAAGACGTTGGCTTGAGTTGTTGAAAGACTATGAACTTGTTATCGATTATCACCCGGGAAAGGCTAACGTGGTTGCCGATGCTTTAAGTCGGAAAGCACTGTTTGCTTTGAGAGCGGTGAATGCTCACTTATCCGTCCCACCCGATGGGGTGCTAGTAGCTGAATTAGAGGCCAAACCATTATTGATTCGTCAAATACTTGAATCCCAGAAAGTCGATGCTGAATTGGTCACCAAACGAGCTGAATGTGCTTCGAATAAGGAATCAGAGTTCCGGATTGACGACAATGATTGCTTGACGTTCAGAGGTCGATTATGTGTTCCAAGAAATTCGGAACTTATTTCGATGATTTTGAACGAGGCTCATAGTAGTCGAATGTCAGTCCACCCGGGTAGTACTAAAATGTACAATGACCTGAAACGCCAATTTTGGTGGCCCGGTATGAAACGAGACATTTCTGAATTTGTTTCAAGGTGTCTGATATGTCAACAAGTAAAAGCGGAACATCAAGTGCCATCTGGATTACTTCAGCCAATCATGATACCCGAATGGAAATGGGATCGAGTGACAATGGACTTTGTATCTGGGTTGCCTTTGACTCAGAGTAAGAAAGATGCAATCTGGGTCATTGTTGATAGATTGACTAAGTCTGCTAATTTTATCCCTGTCCGTACGGATTTTTCGCTCGATAAATTGGCAGAATTATATGTCCCCAAATAGTTCGGTTGCATGGGGTACCTATTTCCATCGTGTCGGATAGAGACCCAAGATTTACCTCGCGATTTTGGAAGAAATTACAAGAAGCATTGGGTACCAAGATGCACTTTAGCACCGCATTCCATCCTCAGACCGATGGCCAATCTGAGCGGATAATTCAAATACTCGAGGATATGTTGAGATGTTGTGTTTTAGAGTTTTGTGGTTCATGGGAAAGATATCTGCCTTTGATCGAATTCGCTTACAACAATAGTTTTCAGTCAAGCATTAAGATGGCACCTTACGAGGCTTTATACGGTCGTAAATGCCGTACCCCATTATTTTAGACTGAACTTAGTGAAAGTAAAATCCTTAGGGTTGATTTGATTAAGGATGCCGAGCAGAAAGTCCGAGTAATTCGCGAAAGTTTGAAAGCTGCTTCGGACCGTCAAAAGTCGTATGCGGATTTGAAAAGAAAAGACATTGAATATCAGGTTGGAGACAAAGTATTTCTCAAAGTTTCACCCTGGAAGAAGGTGCTTAGATTTGGTCGTAAGGGCAAATTGAGTGCGAGGTTCATCGGTCCGTATGAAGTATCCGAACGAGTTGGACCAGTTGCATACGATTAATTTTACCCCCTGAGCTTGAAAAGATTCACAACGTTTTCCATGTCTCGATGCTTCGACGATATAGGTCCGACCCGTCACACGTAATCACTCCATCTGAGATCGAGATTCAGCCTAACTTGAGTTATGAAGAAGAACCGGTTCGCATTTTGATGCGTGAAGTAAAAGAGTTGCGAAATAAGAAAATCCCATTAGTGAAGGTGTTGTGGCATAAACACGGAATTGAAGAAGCCACTTGGGAACTTGAGGACTCTATGAAGGATCGATATCCAAAATTATTCACCGGAAGATTTTCAGGGACGAAAGTTTCTTATGTGGGGGAGAGTTGTGACAGCCCTAATTCGACCCTAGTCGAATGTGGTTTCGGGACCACAAAACCGAGTCATAAAATTTAGTTAAAATTTTATTTGCATATCTTATATGTGTGATAGTACTTGTATAAAAATTTGATGTTTTAATTTTATATTAGGAATGTGAATTTTGCTTGAAAGGATCTAGTTGAGAGACTTGGAAAATTATGATAGGTAAATAAGTAAGGACCAAATAGTATTAAAATAGGAAAGTTTGGGTTTGCATGTCAAAGTGCCCAATTCGTGTTAAGTGGCCGGCCAAGCATGGTTCCATTCCTCCAAGTTTATGTTGTTTATTATTTAATATTGGTAAGTAAATTAGAATAAATAAAAGAAAGGAATTAAAAAGGAAAAATATGAATAAAATAAGGGAGGAAGAAGGAGTGTTCATCCTTTTCCTTATTACAATTGCCGTACCTAAAGAAAGAAAAAGAAGAAATTGAAGTTAAGGCATTTGGTCACCTTTAAGTTGATTAAGAAGCTCTTGAATATTCGGTGCCTAAGGGAAAAGTTTCTAAGAAGTTTGGCCATGCATGTAACTAGATTGAGGTATGTTTGATATTATTCTTTGAGATTCATGTATATTTTAAGTTGTAAGTTTGACATCTACCTAGCCATGGTTCAAATTTTGTTAATTGATGGAGATGATATTCGGCCATGAATGTTACATTCTTGGTTGGTATTTTGATGTCTTTGGTGATGAGGTATGAAGATGGTTGATTTTGAGTGTTTAATAAAAAGGATACATGAATTATTGTTAAATAATGGTCGAATGTAGCATGATTAAAGATGTGAATAAATTGAAGTTAAGGAGGTTGTCAATGAAAAATATGAGTTGGATGAGTTTTAAAGAATAAAAATTTAGGTGACTAGAGGTCAAGGACATTCGGTCAAAGGCTTGTGTGCTTGCAAAATCGGCCTAAATGTCGTTTTGATGTGTTGAATTGAGTAAGCTAGATGTTGGAACACATAAGGATTCGGCCTTCTAAAACAATAGAGATAAGTGTATGAAAGGCTAAGTTTAAGTAGTAAGGCCGAATAGGTTGTAGATAAGGCACTTGTGAGTTCTTGGCCAAGCAATTGACAAATTAAATTAGAGTTCTTGTGACGTATAATGTCAAGTCTAACTTGGTATATTTGGCCACCTAATTAAGTACATCGGTGGTGTTGAATGTAATCTTACACATTCGGCCATATGGGGTAAAAATGGGTCGAGTGTTCATGAGATGAAATTAGGTGTTTAAATAATGTTATAGTTGACATTGTGCATATATACATGCATTCGGCCATCTAATTGAGTATGAAGGTGGTGTTAAATCTAATTGTGATGCCCATTCCGAAGTATATATATACATATATATGTATATATACATAAGTATGCCCATTCGTGATGTTACCTTTAATTATGTGTATAATCGACTAAATGGGTAATTAGTGAGGATGGTTGCCGAATATACAAACATACATATGCATGTGTAATTGAATTATGAATGTTTAGCAAGATGGTTAAACTAGTTGATTTATTGATTAAGCTCAAGGAGTTAAAGGAGGAGAATCAAGCAAAGGCAAAGAAAAGATCATCGAGTAGCCGAGTTGGAACCGTCTTACCCAACACAAAGTAAGTCACCAAGCATATATTTTGTATTGATCTAAATAGACATAATGTCTATGTAATTATGCCGAATGGAATGATAAATTTATATACATGTATGCATGTGGTGATGAAAGTGTTGAATGAAAAGAAAAGAGGTGAGATGTATTGAGTTGTTGATCTCGGCACTAAGTGTGCGGGTATAAACATTTATGATCATGAGATTGGCACTAAGTGTGCGGGTTTAAATTGTACAGCACTAAGTGTGCGAGTTTGATTATATAGCACTAAGTGTGCGAGTTGATTATATAGCACTGAGTGTGCGGACTTAATATATATTTTTGAATCACTATGGGCACTAAGTGTGCGACATTATTGAGTTGATCACGGACAGCGGATCGGGTAAGTACCTTGAGTTCATGACTAATAGGCGCTATGTTTATATTTGGAGTTGAGCTTGGTAAGTTTGAACCTATGTGACAATTATAATTGAAGTCACGTACATAAGATTTATCGTGGAATAGGTGAAAGGTCATTTAGTTTTATGATTGTAACGAAAATAAAATGATGTATGAAAATGCCTCAAATATCCTATTGATTAGTATATGGAATGTGAATGCATGACTTGGTATGAGATTGAACCGATAGGTTTAAGGAACTATGGTATGGTTCGGTATGGATGGAGTAACTAGCCTCGTTCCATTTTGTTTCCTCTTGTGATAATGTTATTAATGGATGGTAGTGCATTGCTTATGACTTACTGAGTTATATACTCACTCGGTGTTTCCTTGTCACCTATTTTAGGTTTCTTGGACTCGTCTCTTTTTGCGTGATCGGGCCGTCATCGAAGTCATCACACCGGCTAGCAACTTTTGGTATCTTCTTTTTAGTCGGTCTAGGAGAACATTTCGGCATGTATAGGCTAATATGTTTTGTTGAAATTTGGTATGTAAACTTTTAGCCATGCGAAAATGGCATAAATGTTCGGTTGGATTTGGTTCTATAATGTTAGGTCGTAAGTCTTGGAAATTCGATTTTTATGCCATATGTCATGGTTGATTATTTTTGGTGTTAAAATTCATGATATGGCAATAGTGTAGTAGGGAGATGTTTGACAATGATTAGCCTTTGGCATGGCTAGTCATGATCATAATTTGTGATATGTATGATGAATTACTAGTTAGATCAAGGAGAAATCACGAAATAGGCATAGTTGCTTTAGTAACAGATGCTGGCAGCAGCAGTGACGTGAGATTGAAAAATCACTAAAAATAGTAGGAGAGTAATTAATTAATGAATAAATTATGTAATCGAATTTCGATGAGTCTATTTTCATATAGAAGAAACGAAACGACCATATGAGCTGTATGTTAGGAGATAATTAAACTCTTGTGAAACAGGGCCAGAGCGATTTCTGGATTCCCTGTTCCGACTTTGGAAATTCATTATAAATTAACCAGAGATAATTAGAAGTCATGCCATATGTGCATAGATTCCCCTTTGAGTCTAGTTTCTATAGAAACAAACGAAATCAGTATTGAAGCCCTGTACAGGGAGATATCCAAGTCGTAATGTGCAAAGGTCAGTGTAGTCGATCCCTGTAACATGGGAGACTTTGACTAATAAACTGTACTAATTGGTCAGACCAAAAATTCTAGAAAAAAATATGTAGATGGGCATATGAGTCTAGTTTCAGGGAAAATTCACGGAACTGGATTTTGAGTTTCAGAACTCAAGATATGATTTTTAAAGCGACTAGTACGCAGAGTGACAGCTTGTCTGGGAAATTTTTAATAAGTGGTTTGAAGTCTGTTAACACTCGTGTTCGACTCCGGCGACGATCTCGGGTTCGGGGTGTTACACAGCTTGCCTATTTGTCTGCGAGTGGAAGCTGTGGCAACCACGTGCTTCACTCCATAATTGTCGAGTAACCATTTCAACCACTTGTTCACAAAATGGGACCTTTCATCATTGATGATGGCTCTTGGGGCTCCAAACCTTGTGAACACATGCTTCTGCAAAAACTTCATCACAACCTTAACATCGTTCGCCGGATATGCCTCAGCCTTAACCCACTTAGACATGTAGTCTACTGCTACCAATATGTACTTATGACCAACAGATGGAGGTAAAAGATGAGAAAGTCAATACCCCAAACATCAAATAATTCTACCTCAATGATATTTGTTCGAGGCATCGCATTTCTGTTTGTGACGTTTCCTACCCTTTGACATCGATCACAACTCCTTACATAAGCATACGCATCTTTAAATAGTGTTGGCCAAAAGAATCTTGCTTGCAATACTTTGGCCGCTATACGTGTACCTCCGAAGTGTCCCCCACTCGGAGCTAAGTGGCAATGATATAGAATCTTATGTACTTCATCTTTTTCCACACATCTCCTGATCATTTGATCTGCAAACTTTTTAAACAAGTATAGTTTTTCTTAGAAATCGTACTTCACATATTGAAAAAAATTTTTCTTTTGATGATACGTCTTATCAATCGGCATCAAACCACAAGCTAAATAGTTAGCTATATCAGCAAACCAAGGGGTATTATGGACATAATTTACCTTCAGTATGTGTTCATCTGAAAATGTCTTCTGAATGGGTATAAATGGAGAATTCCTTTCTTACGGCTCCAATCTAGACAAGCGGTTTGCTACTTGGTTTTTTACTCACTTTCGATCTTGAATTCCTAGATCGAACTCTTGAAGTAGAAGTACCCATCGGATCAGTCTCAGCTTAGCGTCTTTCTTGGCAAGTAAATACTTAATTGTCGAGTAGTCCGTATAGACAGTCACTTTGGTACTTACAAGGTAAAATCAAAACTTGTCAAAAGCAAATACAATAGCAAGTAACTATTTCTCTGTTATCGTATAATTCACTTCAGCTCCTTTCAGAGTCCGACTTGCATAGAAGATGGGATGAAATTTTTTTTCCCTCGCTGGCCCATGACAGCTCCTATCGCAAAGTCACTCGCATCACACATCAATTCAAATGGAAACCCCAATCTGGTGTGACGATTATGGGTGCTGAAACTAGCCGACTCTTCAGATCTTTGAAAGCTCTAAAGCATTCCTCATCAAATTTGAACGTCGTATCCTTCTCCAATAATTTGCATAAGGGTTTAGCAATTTAGGAGAAGTTCTTGATAAATCTTCGATAGAAACTGGTGTGGCCTAAAAAGCTCCTAACACTCTTTATAGATGTTGGAGGTGGGAGTTTCTTAATAACATCTACATTTGATTTATCTACCTCAATTCCGTGTCTCATTATTTGATGCCCTAGAACAATACCTTCTCGTACTATGAAGTGACACTTTTCCCAGTTGAGTATGAGGTTTCTTTCTTTGTATCGCCTGAGTAACTTAGCTAGATTGGCTAGACAATCATAATATGTATATTTGAATACTGAAAAATCATCCATAAATACTTCCAAGTATTTCTCAACCATATCAGAAAAAATAAACATTATACATATTTGAAATGTATCAGGTGCATTACATAAACCAAATGGCATGCATCTAAATGCAAATGTACCGTACGGACTGGTGAATGTTGTCTTGTGTTGATCTTTTGGTGCTATTGTAATATGATTATATCCTGAGTATGTAATAGCCCGTTTTTAGGTCAAATCAGAACAGTGATTTCGGGACCACAAATTTAAAGTAAAAATATTTATTTTATTATTTTAATAAGGTCTACAGCATGACAGATTAATTATGTGAAAGTTTCGTTAAGAAATTTTACTGTTTAAATGCTTAATTCGGTAAAAAGGACTAAATCGCGTAAAGTATAAAACTTGTGTTCTATTAGCTAAAAGTGTCAAATAGCTATAGAACATTAAATTAAAGGTCCTTAAGTTATAAATAGACCATTTATGGTTAATGGAGGATGATAGCATGGCAATTGGTGTAATTTTGAATTAATTTTAAGGCTAAAATGGTAAATGGTTAATTAAGGTTAATTATAATAAAACAAAACAAAATTTCCTTCTCCATTCATCATCATCAATTTAAATTAGGGTGAATAAAAAACCATTTTTATTTCTTCATTCAGCCAAGGTATAGTGAGCAATTAAGGTACGATTTTTGATCCATTTTTAATGATTTCTACGTTTTTGAGCTCGTTGTAGCTTAATCTAGCTAGCCCGTACCCTTGTTTTTGAAACTGTTATAGATTTTAAATGATTCCATCATTGAATAATTGAGTAATTAAATTTTTACTAATAGATTATGAAGGTTTAATGATAGATATATAAGTTTTGTTAAGTGATTTTTGACAAAAATGTCAATTAGGGATTAAATTAAGATAATGCGAAATGTTGTGGTTAAAAGTGTGAAATAATAAAAGATATGGGCTGCTAGAAGTTTCATTAAAATTTTGCTATCATGGGATATGGTCTAATTCTGCAATTCTATAATTTTGCATTTTTTATGTGTTAAGGACTAAATTGCAAAGTAGTCAAAAGTCTATGGGTAAAATTGTAAATTAGCCAAAATGAATGTTTTAGGCTAAATGATTTGAATGAAAGTTTGAATGAGTTAATTTGATATTATATAGATCAAGATAAGCAAATACCAGAACTAGATCGGGGAAAACGAAAAGTGGACGAATAACCGATAGTTTCATCCGAGGATACGAGGTAAGTTTGTATAATTAGAATCAAACTTTTATATACTTGTAATTATTGAAATAAATGTATATAATGGAAATACTTGAAGTATGAATGCCTTATTAATGTAATTTATTTGTTACTGAGCCCTGTTTGAACTGTATGAATTCATAGGATATGGGTGACATGTTACTGGGGTTACCGTTCTGGTTGAGCTCCCGCATTTTTTGTGCACTCACCACAGCTCGTATGAGCTGACCGATATATCAGCTCATAAGAGCTTACTGTTTTTAGCTCATTAGAGCTTACTGTTATTAGCTTATTGGAGCTTACCATTTCAGCTCGTATGGGCTTATTGTTCAACTCGATAGAGCTTACCGTTTCAGCTCAATAGAGCTTACTGTTCATTAGCTCGGGAGGAGCTTACTGATCATGGCTCGAAAGAGCATAAACTGTAACGCCCCAAATTTTTGTAATTTCGGCTTATGTGATTGTTGAGCATGGAAATATCAAAACTTTTGTTTTGATTCATTTTGGCATAAAATATATGTGGTTTAAGAGGTTATGTGCTCTGGGTAGAGGTGATCATGGGCCGGGCTGGGCCGGGTTTGGGTCTGGCCCAGACAAAATTTTAGGCCCGTCTACTAGGCTCGGGCCTGGCCTGGCCTGAAATATGGGCCTAAAAATTTGTCCAAGCCCGGCCTGAAATAAAATTGCTAAGCCCGAGCCCAGCCCGGCCCGACCCATATTAATTTTTTTTGCTTATTTCATTAAATAAAAAATTTTAAAAATATAATAAATCAAATATATTTAAAAACATAAAAACAAATATTAAAACAAATAAAAATGATACTAAAACAATTCTTAAAACAATACACAAATTGACAATATAATAAAAATGGTTATATTAAAATTTTAAAATGATTAAAAATAAAATAAAAATATATTAATATATAATTCGGCCGGGCCCGGGCCAAAAAAACTCTTACCCGAGGCCCGGCCCTTTTTCTAAACGGGCCTCATTTTTTTTCCCAAGCCCATTTTGTGTCTATATTTTTACCCAAACCCTCCCATTTTTCGGGCGAGCCTTCGGCCGGGCCGGGCCACCTAGCCCATGATCAGCTCTAGCTCTGGGGTGTGTTTGGGAGGTCCGAAGTTCGAGCCTTAACTTGGGCTAAATTTTGGTTTTTATTTGAATAAAGCCAGACCTTTGGTTAATGGACTTATAAGAATTTATTGATAGGAACTTAATAGAATGTGCCTGCTGGTCTAGTGGTAAAGTGGCAAGAGGTTATGCCTGAGATCCCGAGTTCGAGTCGTGAGTGTGGCATTAATTTTACTGCTAAATCATGCGGGCATTTGGGCTGGACTAAAACACTACAGGGGGTAGGGTTTATCAGACGTTGCCTAACCTGTTTTCCTTTTTCTCTTTGCTCTCCCTGCCGTTTTCTTTTTTTTCCCAAACCCCTTGCTGCCGAAATTTATTTCTTTTACACCTCTCCTCCATTTTCTTTCTTTCGATTAGTATTGGCATTCTGCTAGCGATTCTATGGGCTCAGTAAGTATGGTTTTGATCAATTGTAGGGTTTCTTTTTGGAGATCATTTAAGGAGGATTTAATTTTCTGTTTAGGGGATAATTAAGGTCTGTGGATCACTAATTGGAGTTCTAAACAGTGAGAAATTGTAGTTATTCGTTGAAGGTAAGTAGATATCTTGTTTTGGTATTTGGCTATTCTAAATTATTCGAATCAAGAGACTAAAATTTTGGCTTACATCTGAAAATAATAGATTCTGGAGTGTTCAGGATTACATTAGGCTTCAATCAGAACCAGGTGTGTACTCCAATCAATTTGAAATCACGTTTCAACGAAAGCCGAAAACACTATTGTCGACCCTACACGAGCATGTAGACTGCCCGTGTGGAGGCCGTATGGTGATACACGGCCGTGTAATCAACGAGCCAGGCTGTGCGCGTGCCACACGAGTACGACGAACACCGGCGTGTGAGGCTGGCTAGGCCGTGTACGAGGCATTGACTAGACCAATTGGGTCGTGTGAGCCCACACGGGCGTGTGGGATCTTAGGCCAGGCTGTCTGATCCACACGAGCAAGGCTAATCTGGGCCATGTGAGCCACACGGGCGTGTGGCCCCACACGGGTAAGGCACATGAGCGTGTGGGCCCGATTTGTTTGAAATGTTCTGCAAGGTTGCATGGCTCGCTCAAGTCTACTGTGACCTATTTGTAGGGTCAGTAAGCGTTACTTAGACCTTTATACTCTAATCTGATATTAAGATGTATGTAAAAGCATAATAATTTAAGCATGTGTATCTGCTCTGATTTGATGACGATGCTATGATTTGATATCTGCACATGAGCATGCCATATTATTTATGTTGCATTGCATTGGGTTGGGTTTGTATTAAAGAGAAGGAAGATTGAAAGGCTCTTTAGCCACTTATCTGGCAACTTTGCTGTAATTATTGATATGTGTCATTTTACGGTATCTCTTGGTGTGTAGGGTTGGATGGGTTGATTTTATCCCCATACTTGATGTGTAGGGCTGGGTGGGTTGATCTTATCCCCACATGGTGTGTTGGGTTGGACGGAGATGGTGTGCAGGGTTGGTGGGCATTACTGTTCTGATTGATATGCATGTATGTCTGTATGGGCTAAGGCCCTAATGTATCTGATACTATTCTGAGTGGGTTAAGGCTACACAGATTTTGTTAAGTGCTCAGGCTCGATTATGACTATTTGATTGCTATCCATTTACATGCATGTTTTTCTGTGAGGATGTACACACTGAGGTTGCGAAAACTCACCCTTTATTTTATTTGTCTATCAGGTAATCCCCAGCAGTAGGTGGATCGGTGCAACGGAGGGCTCGACGGTGACCATTGCTACATATACTCTGGTTTTTATGGTTTTGATGCTTTTATAATTTTAACTGATATGATTGGGAGTATTAATGAAATTTTTGGACTCGGACTCTTTGGTTTAAACTTGGGATTTTGAACTACTGTTTATGAATTCCAAAACTACAATGTATTGGGATAACTTTATTTGTTTTTAGCTTCCGCGTATTAAGAAATGTTTTCAAATAAATTAACCAATATATGTTTATCGATGTTTAGTAAAAAGTGGTAATTGGAACGATTTTTGGGTAAACACGGTTTTAAATATATTCTCATGTGATTTTGCCAGATTCGATCATAACGTCTAGGCCAGGTTTGGGGTGTTAGATTTAGAGGTATCAGAGTCAAGTTGCAAAACTCGACTTTGGATTTGGGTTTCAAAATTTGGTTTTAAGAAATGATTTGTAAAGCGATTTGAAATATTTTTTAACAACGAATATGTGGTACACCGAGCCTTCGGTACTGATTCGGTAAGTTGTTTAAAACTCTGATATGTGTTGTCTAAAAGCATGCTTATACTAAAATTTTGTCTGTATCTGTCTGAAAATACTGTGTGTGTTATGAGACTATTGTAGGTAGTACTTTACTAAAACACTATAGGTAGTGTGGACTAAAATTGTAGTGAGACTGTTTCTCGTGATAACTGACTCTGAAACTTTATTGCTATATTGCATAAAATATCTACTAATAATTATCGAAACTGTAAACTGATGTGCATAAAACTTCTAAATACAGATTAATTCAGTAGTTACGATGAGCGCACATGTACTCGGGAGGACGGGTACTAGAGGCCGAGGTAGAGGCCGTAGAGGGATTCGAGCTGAGTCCTTCGCATCTGATATGATCCCTAATCTGGACACTAGCGAGACGCCGGTGTCACCTGTTACTAAGACTGGTGCTGAGTCTCAAGGCCACGTAGCTGGGGATGACGCACTGTCCTAGGCCATGTTGCGAATTCTAGAGAGGGTCGCTAGGGCTAATACTGGGTCTGGAGGCCATGGGTCGGTTATGAAACGACTCCGGTCGAATGGGGCTAAGATATTCAGGGGCATTGCTGGAGTTGCTCCGAGTGTGGCCGACTACTAGATGGTGGCCACGGAGCGTATCATGGACGATCTGGACTCTTTTGATGAGCAGAAGCTCAAGGGGGCTGTGTCTTTGCTTCGCGATGAGGTATATCAGTGGTGGCTGACCGTTAAGGAGGGCACTCAGTCCAAATGACTGACTTGGGATTTGTTTAAGACCACTTATTAGAGTAAGTACGTGGGAGCTAGCTACACTGATGCTAGGCGACGTGAGTTCCTAAATCTCACTCAGGGTGATCGTTTAGTGGCTGAGTATAAGGCTGAGTTCCTTAGATTGAGCCATTATGTGAGGGGCATGGTGGCGACCGATTACGAGCACTATGTTCAATTTGAGGATAGTCTCCGTGATAGTCTGCGGGTTCTGATAGCTCCACAAAGGGAGCAAGATTTCTCCGCCTTGGTCGAGAAGGCCAAGATATCCGCAGAGTTGAAGCACTCTGAGCGCCAAAACTGTGAAAAATGGAAGGCTAAGAGGGATTCTGAGCCTACGAATATGGGGATGAGGCCTAAGAAAAAGGCTAGGACTGATGTGCCCGTGAGAGTTAGGCCTACTATTGCTATTCTTGTTGGGGTGGCGATGTGCCAGCTTTGTAATAGATGCCATCTAAGCGAGTGCTGGAGAGCTACTGGAGCTTGTTTAAGGTGTGGGTCGACTGAGCATCGAGTTAAGGATTTTCCACTGAGCGGTAATCAGATGCAAGCTCTAGTTGCTGAGACTGCACAGCCACCGAGAGGGCTACAACAGCCGCCTAGTGGCCGAGGACAGGCTAGGGTAACGGAATGGATTCTAGGTCAGAGAGCACCAAGCTGAGGTGTTTGGCCGACTGAGGCGAGGCAGCCTGCACTTGTCTATGCTGCACATCGTCGTGAGGATGGAGATGCTCCGGATGTCATCAAGGGTACGTTTTTAATTCTTGATGTACCTTATGTCGCACTAATAGACATAGGCTCTACACATTCCTATGTTGCATGTTCTGTGTCTGAGACTTTGGAAATTCTGCACGAGCACTTCTAGTGAGATTTCAGTGGTGAGCCCGTTGGGGCAGTCCATTAGGGTTAATAAATTGTTTTGAGATGTTTCGTTGGAGGTCCAAGGAACGGTATTCTTGGCGGATTTGATGGAGCTGTCGTTTGTGGAGTTCGACTTAATTTTGGGCATGGACTGGTTGGTGAAGCATGTGTAAGTCTAGATTGTGCTAGAAAGAGGGTTGTTCTAAGGACCGAGGAGGATAATAATTCTGTCGTGATCAACGTTAGTGGCAGAGAAGCTGGTGAGGAAAGGATGTGAGGCGTTTATGGCCTACATCAGTGTTTCTAATCTATGGACTCTTCAGATAAGGACATCCGTACTGTGAGGGACTTTCCAGATGTCTTTCTAAAAGAATTACCGGGTTTGCCTCCGAGTCGTGAGATAAAATTTGGGGTCGAGTTGATTCCTAGTACAGCTCTGGTGTCTATCGTCCCTTATCGAATGGCAAAGAGTTGGCAGAACCAAAGGCTCAAATTCTGGAGCTGTTGGATCGTGGGTTTATTCGTCCCAGTGTGTTTTCGTGGTAAGCACCTATTTTGTTCGTAAAGAAGAAGGACAGTACGATGAGGATGTGTATCGATTATTGTCAGTTGAATAAGTTACGATTAAGAATAAATACCCACTTCCGAAGATAGATGATTTATTCCATCAGTTTAGGGGGGCTTCTGTGTTCTCCAATATCAATTTGCGATCAGGTTATCATCAGCTAAGGGTTAAGGGGGACAATGTGCATAAGACAACATTTAGGACTCGTTATGGACATTATGAGTTCTTGGTTATGCCTTTTGGGTTGACTAATGCACCAGCGGCATTCATGGACTTGATGAACCGTGTGTTTCAACCTTACTTAAACCAGTTTTTGGTGGTGTTTATCGACGACATCCTGAGTTACTCTAAGTCTGAGGACGAGCACGATGAGCATCTCAAGGTTGTTCTACAGATCCTTTGTGAGAAACAGCTCTATGCGAAGTTCTTTAGGTGTGAGTTTTGGCTTCAGGAAGTAATCTTTTTGGGACATGTGGTGTCTGTTGGGGGAATTCATGTTGTTCGTCGTAAGATTGAGGCTGTGTTGGATTGGAAATAGCCGAAGAATGTGTCAGAAGTCCACAGCTTTCTGGGACTAGCAGGATATTACCGACATTTCGTAGAAAGGTTCTCGGTGATCGCAGTGCTGTTGACTAAGTTACTGCGTAAGGGAGTTCCTTTTGTTTGGACAGGCACACAGCAGGAATAATTTGAGAAGCTCAAGACAGCTTTGACTCAGGCTTCGGTTTTGATACAGCCAGAGCCTGGAAAGGACTTCGTAGTGTATAGTGATGCGTCACATGTGGGTTTGGGTTGCGTCTTGATGCAAGATGGTAAGGTAGTTGCCTATGCGTCTCGACAGCTTAAGACTCACGAGGCAAATTATCCGACGCATGATTTGGAGTTGGCTACAGTTGTCTTTCCATTAAATATTTGGAGGCACTATCTGTACGGTGAAAAGTGTACCATCTACACTGATCACAAGAGCCTCAAGTATCTCCTCACTCAGAAAGAGTTAAATCTTAGGCAGCGTCGATGGGTTGAGCTACTTAAGGATTATAACTGCAATATCGAGTACCATCCAGGTAAGGCCAATGTGGTGGCCGATGCGTTAAGCCGTAGGGCTATGACCGATTTGAGGGCGATGTTCGCTTGACTAAGTCTTTATGACAATGGGAGTCTCCTGGCTGAGTTGCAGGTTAGACTGACATGGCTGGATCAGATTAAGGATAAGCAGTTAGGATATAAGTCCCTTGAGTTTCGATTCTGTCAGGTTGAGGCTGGAACTGCTACTGATTTTGGGATTGACAGTGATGGGGTATTGCACTTTCGAGGTAGGATTTGTGTACCTAATGATGAGGATTTGAGACTGTCGATTCTAAGGGAGGGCATAGTAGTCCTTTCGCTATGCATCCTAGTGGAGAAAAAATGTATAAAGATCTTCAAGAGTTGTACTGGTGGCCAGGGTTGAAACGTGAGGTGACCGACTTTGTTGCTCATTGTTTGACTTGTCAGCAGTTTAAGGCTGAGCATCAGTTACCCTCGGGTTTGCTAAAGCCAATGAAGATACCGATGTGGAAATGGGAACGAGTAACAATAGACTTCGTTAGTGGGTTGCCTTTAACACCCACTAAGAAGGATTTTTTTTGGGTCGTTGTGGATCGATTGACCAAGTCGGCACATTTCATTCCTATTAGGACAAACTTCTTGTAACACCCCGAACCCGAGACCGTCACCGGATTCGAACACGAGGTGTTAACAGACTTTTAAAAAAAAAATTCCCAGACACTGCCAATCTGCATACTAGTCGCTTTAAAAATCATATCTTGAGTTCAGAAACACGGAATCCAGTTCCGTAAATTTTCCCTGAAACTAGACTCATATTTCCATCTACACATTTTTTTTCTAGAATTTTTTGTTGGGCCAATTAGTACATTTTATTAGTCAAAGTCTCCCATGTTACAGGGATCGACTACACTGACCTTTGCGCATTACGACTTGGATATCTCCCTGTACAGGGCTTCAATACTGATGCCGTTTGTTTCTATAGAAACTAGACTCAGATAGGAATCTATACATATATGGATTGACTCCTAATTGTCTCTGGTTAATTTGTAATGAATTTCCAAAGTCGGAACAGGAAATCCAGAAACCGTTCTAGCCCTGTCTCACAAGAACCTGAATATCTGTTAACATATTGTCCATATGATTGTTTCGTTACTTTCCTATGAAAATAGATTCATCAAGGTTCGTTTACATAATTTATTCACTATTTAATTCCATTCCTACTATTTTTAGTGATTTTCCAAATCTACATCACTGCTACTGTCAGCATCTGCCTTTAAGGTAGACTTTACCTATTTCATAGTTTCCATGATTCAACTAGCCCTTTTTGCATAAATAGCACAATTTATGATAGTGATTAACCATTCCCATGTCCAATCCTTGTCAAGCCTATCCACACCTCTCAATAACCATATCCATACCAAATGATTATGACATTATACTCAAACATATATAAGCCATTTTCGCATGGCTATCCAAAATTATACAAGTCCAAAGGGTCCATGACCCACAACAAACGGGTAGTCCTATACATGCCATTTCGAAGTTCAACCAAAATTGTACCAAAAGGGGGGGCTTTGATAGTGTGGGCGACTTCGACTTCAAAATCCCGAGTCCGATAGCTGGAGAACCAAAATCTATAAAACAGAGGATCAAAGAAACGGAGTAAGCAATTTATGCTTAGTAAGTTTTGAGCAAGGAATTCCAGCACAGCAAAAGTATAGCATTCATATAGCTAAACGGATAATTTCATATGCACAAATTTTCGATATCATACTTGCTTCACATTACCAACCCTTATGTACATACACAAAAGATCAACTTAGCCAAAGGCCGGTAGCTCGTTTATCAACTGAGCGAATACTTATTTGTAAGGGCTCAACTAAATTCAAGCACATACGAAACATACCTCAATGTTGGGATGTTTCTAGAGAATTTACTGAAATTTTTACAGCAAGATCATTCATTCCCAAATCACGTACCTTCGGAATTTAACCGGATATAGCTACTCGTTCAAATGCCTTCGGGACATAGCCCGGTTATAGTAACTCGCACAATTGCCTTCGGGACTTAACCCAGATTTAGTAACTCGCACAAATGCCTTCGGGACTTAACCTGGATTTAGTAACTCGCACAAATGCCTTCGGATCTTAGTCTGGATATGGTCACTTAGCACAAATCCTTCGGGACTTAGCCCGGACATCATTCAAATAACCATGCACATTTAACAATAAATCATGGCACATTCGTATTTCGTTTTCGTTAGCAAAACTCAAACACAAGACACTTATCATTCTTGCAATTTCGGCTCAATAGCCACACAAAGAGCATGATTTTAATTTGCTTAAAACATGATCTAATCCAATCATAATTTAAGCTCTTTTACTCAAGAACTTACCTCGGGTGTTGTCGAACGATTCCGATAGCTATTCGACCACTTTTTCCTTCCCTTTATCGGATTTAGTTCCCCTTTGCTCTTGAGCTTAATTAAACAAATAAATTGATTTAATCATTTGAGCATCGAAAAGAGGAACACAAGGCACTTAGCCCATATTTATACATTAGACATTAAAGTCACATATGTACGGAATCATGAATCAAACTCAACATTTTAGCTAATTTTTCCCCCTTGGCCGAATATGCATGTCTATGTTGGGGCCGATTTCAACACTTAATACATTCTACAAGTATGGTCACTTGTATTGACTAAACACCCTTTTGTTTCAAGTTCAAAACTTGGCTAATACACACATATATACACTAGTAAAGCATCCTCTCCCTTTCCATCAATTTAACACATGCATTACTCATTAATATACAAAAATTATATTCGGCCTTAGCACACAACTTGCTAGCCGATTCTTCTCCATCTAGCAACCAATGCACATATGTGCTCACTCAAAAATGCTAAAAAGAAGATTCAAGAATCATCAATCCACCATCACATGCATCATTAACAAGCTTCATATTTAGCATGCAATGGCATTAACACAAAATCTACCTAGGCCGAATATCATCCCCATGACATAGCAAAGATTTGAACCATGGGATAATTAGAACTCAAGCTAGCAACTAAAAACATGCATGAATCTCATGGCACAACCTCACACATACCTTGATCTAGATACAAGTATGGCCAAACCTCCTCCTAATCCTCTTCCAAACCAAACATGAAGCAAGAACTCCTTCCTCTTTCCTTAGAATTTTCGGCCAAATGAAGATGAAAAAGGATGAACAAAATTTTCTCTTTTCTTTTCTTTAACTCACGGCAATGGGGGGAAAACAACCACACACTTTTTTTTTGTTTTCATCATATTCCCTTTCATTATTTTATGCCCATGCTCCTTATTTTATTTTTTTCCACCCATGATGCACCAACACAACATGTCTATGACATGTCTTGCCCATCACACTTGGTCTACCATGCTTGTCATGGCCGGCCACTACTAATTAGGGGGGAATTTGACATGCAAGTCCCCCCTTTTTATTTCATGTACTAATAGGTCCTTATGCTTCGACCTATCACATTTCAAAAATGTCGCACATAAGTCCTATTGACTAAATTCACATGCAATCGACTAAATCGAAGCTTGAAATTTTCACACATTCATAATTACATATTCTAGACAATAAATATCACATTCAAACATTTCGGTGACTCAGTTTAGCGGTCCCGAAACCACTTCCCGACTAGGGTCAATTTTGGGCTGTCACACTTCTTTTTACAGAAGTTGGCTAAACTTTACATCTCTGAGATAGTAAGACTGCATGGGGTTCCCGTTTCAATCATCTCCGATAGGGATGCTCGTTTTATGTCTAAATTTTAGCAGAAACTTCATGAGGCTTTGGGTTCTCGTCTTGACTTCAGTACTGCTTTTCATCCTCAGATAGATAGTCAGTCAGAAAGAGTGATTCAGATACTGGAGGACATGTTGAGAGGTTGTGTTTTAGATTTCCGAGGTAGTTGGGAGGAGTACTTTCCATTGGCAGAGTTCGCTTACAATAACAGCCATCTGTCTAGTATTCAGATGGCACCGTATGAGGCACTTTATGGTCATACGTGTCGCACTCCTTTATGCTGGACTAAGTTGGGTGAACACGTATTCTGGGTCCGGAGTTGATTTTAGAGACTGAGGATAAGATCCAGTTGATTCGGATCGACTGAAAGCGACTTCTGATAGATAGAAGTCCTATGCTGATTTGAAGAGGAAAGATATCGAGTATTCTGTGGGAGATTTGGTTTTCCTTAAGGTCTCTCCATGGAAGAAGGTTCTGAGGTTCGGTCGCAAGGGCAAGTTAAGCCCTAGGTTCATTGGACCATACCGGATTCTGAAGCGAGTTGGGCCGGTCACGTATCAGTTGGAGCTTCCTCTAGAGTTGGATCGTATACATGATGTATTCCATGTCTAGATGTTGAGACGTTACCGCTCTGATCCCATGCACATTGTGCCTGTGGAGGAGATTGAGGTTGGACCAGATCTGACGTTCGAGGAGGAGCCAATTCAGATTTTGGATCGCGACATCAAGATTCCACGTAGGAAATCTATTCCTTTAGTGAAGGTGCTGTGGCAGAATCATAGCACTGAGGAGGCTACTTAGGAGCCAGAGGATTCGATGCAATAGCAGTATCCTCACCTTTTTCGATCAGGTAAAAATTCCAGGACAAATTTTCTTTAAGGGGGTAGAGTTGGAACACCCCAAATTTCTGTAATTACGACTTTTGTGATTGTTGAGCATGGAAATATTGAAACTTTTGCTTTGATTCATTTTGGCATAAGGTTATGTGCTCTGGGGTGTGTTTTGGAAGTCCCAAGTTTGAGCCTTAACTTGGGCTAAATTTTGGTTTTTATTTGAATAAAGTCTGACCTTTGGTTAATGGGCTTATAATAATTTATTGGTAGGAACTTAACAGAATGGGTCTGTTGGTCTAGTGGTTAAGTGGCAAGGGGTTATGCCTAAGATCCCAAGTTTGAGTTGTGAGTGTGGCATTAATTTTACTGCTAAATCATGCGGACATTTGGGCTGGACTAAAACACTAAAGGGGGTAGGGTTTATCAGATGTTGCCTAACCTTTTCCTTTTTCTCTTTGCTCTCCCTGCCGTTTTATTTTTTCTCAAACCCCTTCATGTCGAAATTTATTTTTTACCCTCTCTTTTATTTTCTTCCTTTCGATTAGTTTTGGCGTCTGCTAGCGGTTCTGTCGGCTCGGTAAGTATGGTTTTGATCAATTGTAAGGTTTCTTTTTGGAGATCATTTAAGAAGGATTTAATTTTCTGTTTAGGGCATAATTAAGGTTCTATGGATCACTAATCGGAGTTCTAAACAGCAAGAAATTACCGTTATTCGTTGAAGATAAGTAGATCTCTCATTTCAGGATTTGGCTATTCTGAATTATTTGAATCAAGAGACTAAAATTTTGGCTTACGACTGACAATAATAGGTTCTGGAGTGTTCGAGATTGTGTTAGGCTTCAATCGGAATCAGGTGTGTACTTCAATTGATTTGAAATCATGTTTTGGCGAAAGCCGAAAATGCTGCTGTCGATGCCACAAGGGCGTGTGGACTGCCCGTATGAAGGCCGTGTGGCGATACACGGCCATGTGATCGATGAGCCAAGTCGTGTGCGTGCCACACGGTCACGACGGACACAGGAGTGTGAGGCTGGCTAGGTCGTGTGCAAGGTACGGGCTAGACCAATTGGGCTGTGTGGGCCCACACGGGCATGTAAGATCTTAGGCCAGGCCGTGTGATCCACATGGGCAAGGCCAACCTAGGCCATGTGAGCCACACGAGCATGTGGGCCATACAGGCATGTAGGGCCATACATGTAAGGCACACAGGTGTGTAGGCCCGATTTATTTGAAATGTTCTGCAAGGTTTCACGGGTCGCCCAAGTCTACTGTGACCTGTTTGTAGGGTCAGTAAGCGTTACTTAGACCCCTATACTCTGATCTGATATTAAGATGTATGTAAAAGCATGATAATTTAAGCATGTGTATCTGCTTTGATTTGATGATGATGCTATGATTTGATATCTGCACGTGAGCATGACATATTATTTATGTTGCAATGCATTGGGTTGGGTTTGTATTGAAGAGAAGGAAGACTGAAAGGGTCTTTAGCTGCTTATCTGGCAACTTCGCTGCAATTATTGATATGTGTCATTTTATGGTATCTCTTGGTGTATAGGGTTGGATGGGTTGATTTTATCCCCATAGTTGGTGTGTAGCATTGGGTGAGTCGATCTTATCCCCACATGGTGTGTTGGGTTAGACGGAGATGGTGTGCAGGGTTGGTGGGCATTACTGTTCTGATTGATATGCATGTCTGTCTGTATGGACTAAGGCTCGAATGTACCTGATACTATTCTGAGTGGGCTAAGGCTACACAGATTCTGTTAAGAGCTCAGGCTCGATTATGATTGTTTGACTGCTATTAGTTTACATGCATGTTTCTCTGTGGGGATGTACACACTAAGTTTGCAAAAACTCGCCCTTTATTTTACTTGTCTGTCAAGTAATTGATCGTATGATGTGATAAGTGCAATAAGTTTTATAATTTTTATAATGGATCACTTCTTGAAAATCAACTAATTATCACGACGAAGGCAAGCGCACCTGTCAAACTGTAGAATAGCTTTAGCAAGACCAGATTGTCGAGCCCAAAGGAACTAAAAGTACTAGCATTAACTCTCTTTTTATTATCTAGCCTAAAAATAAAATGGTTTGTTTTATCTAAACTAATTACTAAACTAAGAATGCACAGAAATTAAATTGGAGAAATAACTTTTGGGAAAATTGAATGATTTGGACAATACCTAAGGGAAAAATCCACCTAGACTTCACTTGTTATTGACTCTAAATCAGACGATTTATTCACTTAACTTGATCCGTAGAAATCCCTAAGTTATATTATTATCTCTCTCAAGACTAACAACATCTAACTCTAGGTTGATTAACTGAAATCTCTTTCTAATTAAAACCCCTAGTGTTGCATTAACTCGATCTATGGATTCCCTTATTAGGTTTCACCCTAATCCGGCAAAATTATGTCACCCTATCTCTAGGCGTGCAATTAACTCCGCTTAATTATGTTAGATCTACTTTTAAACAGGGACTTTTGCTCCTCTGAATAACCACATCAATACTTGAATCAATATCCTGGAATATTAAAGCAAGAATTAAGAACTCATAATTAAGAACAAGTCAAATATTTATCATATAATTCAGATAATAATAACAAGATTCGTCTTAGGTTTCATTCCCCTTAGGTATTTAGGGGGTTTAGTTCATATTTATGAAAGAAAACATCTCAAAAGAATAATGATAACAAAACATAAAGAAAACCCAAGAACTCTTGAAGGGAATTAAAGGGAGATCTTCAGTCTTGAAGGTGAATCCGGCTTTTGAGATGGATCAATCGGCTTTCTTCGAGTAATTCCTTGCCTCCTACTCCGTGTGTCCCCTCTAATCCTCCTCTAGTGTGTTTAAATAGGCTTTAGAATGACTAAAAGCCCTCAAGAGTGGCCCTTTCCGAATAGGACTAAACTTGGGCTTGACAGGGACGCGCCCGTGTTCGATTTCTTCAATCTGTGTTCAAGGCTGTTAAATAGACACGGGCGTGTGATCTACCCATGTAAGGAAGTCCAAGTCGTGTTAAAGCCTGCTAGAACTACACAGGCGTGTGGTTTGCCCATGTATGGAAGTCCAGGCCGTGTTGATTTCACATGTTGGTCCATTTTCTCTATTTTCGGCCCGTTTCTCGCTCTTTTTACTCTTTTGTGCTCACCTAAGTATAGAACATGAAATTAAAGGATTAGGAGCATCGAATTCACCAAATCTAAGGAGAAATGATCCATAAATGTGCTAAGCACGGGATAAAAATATGTATAAATTGCAGTTTATCAAATACCCCCACACTTAATCGTTTGCTTGTCCTCAAGCAAAATCCTCAACTCACAATTAAGAATTCATTTTTCTTAACTTATAATTCCTATCAATAATATCTCAAAATAAACCATAAGTAATCATACATTCAGAATTCAACTGAAAGAACATCAAAGTTTCAAACATTCCCAGTTGAGCATTTTATTACGAAGACATAGTTGTCTCCCCTCATCTAAGTGATTACCTTTGATTCAAAATATCACAGAGTTTAACATCCTTACTAAGGATTCATTCAAATCACTCGAGGTGTTTAAGGACAACAATTTAAGCACTCAATAGTCAATATGAAAATTTATTACCATAGGCTTGCATGAAAATCAAATCTCCACCACTATAAATTAAGATGAAACATCAATCAAAAGGTCTTTAGAAGGTTGCAACGTGGCTTTGGTTAGGGGTGTGGTCACAAGCTAAAAAAGAAGGTTAGAATTGAGATTGAATTGAAAAAAATTACCCAACTATAAAAATAATTAATCATCAGTGGAATACATGTAAGCTTCTTCTCAGAATATGAAATTAAACACTTAAGCTCAAAAACAAAGAATTACTACTAATATATATGTATATATTATTATTATTTTTAAGAACAAATAAAATGACATAGGCTAACTATCAAAAATAAAACATAGCTAAGCAATTTATTCAAATCAAATCTCGATAAAAATAGGGATCAAATTAATTTAGGGGATTTCAACAATAATGGGTTATGGGTTAATATTGAGGGTAAATCAATGGATGGCTTATTAGGCTCAATGGGGTTTACTAAGGGATAATTATGAAGGTAGGTTTTTATGGAGTGAGTAGGTTAAACCTAAGTGCCTTTATCATCTTGACATATCAAATCAAAGGTGTGGTCTTGACATGTATAATCAAGCAAGTTCTAGAATAACAGATCAATATTGACGCACTCAAAGCAACAATAAAAGTGAGCATGAAAGAAATAATATATGCTCTAAAGGCTCAAGATCTCACAAAAATTAGGGCTTTTTTATGTTAACCCTGTGAATTTCAACTTAAGATAATACCTAAACTTGGGGAAACAACCTAGAAATTTTTATAATTCTCAAAAATCAACTTATCATGCTTTGATTCTCTAATTCCTTAAAGTTTAAACAATCAATGCATAAATGCCTATGTTTTAATCCAAGACATATCAATAAAAATCATAAATTAATCAAAATTCATTCTAATAATGATATGAGAAGATCACATGAGAACAAGACAAAATTCAGACATTTTTCTGATAACGATATAAATGACCCCCTACACTTAAGATGTACATTATCCTCAATGTACAAAGATATATAATAGTAATATAAAGATAATATCAAAAGAGAGGGAGAGAAGTGAAACTGCCCTGAAATTGTGGACGATATCCTTGGATTAGCGAGAGTGAGAATTGAAGAAAACCTGAAAGGAAGGCATGATTCTGAGGGATAAATGAGAAGACACCACTTTAAAGGAGAATTAAGGGAATAATTCGATGATAACCATAAAGGTAGGTAGAATATAAGACGGAGGCTTTCAAAAGTAAATAAGAGACAATGGAATAAAAATAGAAATAAAGATAAAAATAAAAATAATAGTAAAACATGCACGCCTATGTTCCTCGGGGTGTGTTGGTGCACATGGCCGTGTCATTTTGACAGTTTTAACCACAGGTGGTGGGCACGGGCGTGTTGCACGCCCGTGTTAATTTCTCAGTTTTATCCATAGGAAGTGGGCACGGGTGTGCCGACTACTCGTGTTAATTCATTTGCTTCTTCACGCCCGTGTTTATGTGCCCACGCCCGTGCTATTTTCTCAGTTTCGACCACGGTTTATAGACACGGACGTGTTGTACGCCCGTGTTGATTTGGCAGGATTGCCCACGGCCATGTTGCACGTTGTGGCAATGTATAGAATCCCGTGTTTTGGGAAAAATTTTGCTCTGCTTTCACACAGTCGTATCACACAGCTGTGTCTCTGCCCGTGGTATGAGCACGGCTTAAGGTACGCCCGTGGGTTAGGCCGTGTTTGCCCTTATCAAATGTCAACATTTCCTGCAGTTAGACTATGAATAGTTAAAGAAAAATTAAACCCTATTTAGTGAGGTTAGTCCTTGGGTTGCTTCCCAAGAAAAATTAAATCCTATGAATAGTCTAAGCTCGACTCTACCTTGTAGGTATATTTAGGGGAGTTTGTGGAGTCGTAGCTCCTCCCTATCATCTTTGAAATTCTCACAGTTGTAAAATTTTAGGCGATGTCCACTTACATCTATTGTGCCATATGGAAAGACATTTTGGACTACGAAAGGACCTGACCATCGTGATTTAAGCTTCCCCGGGAACAATTTGAGCCTCGAGTTATACAACAGGACAAGATCTCCCACTTCAAATTGCTTACGTTGTTTTAAACGAGCGTCGTGGCAGCACTTTGTTGCTTCCTTGTATAGGCGTGAATTCTCATATGCATTGGTTCGCCATTTATCTAACTTGTTCAACTGCATCAACCTGTTTTCACCTGCAAGTTTGGGATCGAAGTTCGAAAATTTTATAACCCAGAATGCCTTGTGTTCTTACTCAAATGGTAGATGACAACTTTTTCCATAAACAAGTCTGTAAAGTGATGTTCCTATGGGGGTTTTAAAAGCGATTCTATAAGCCCATAAAGCATTATCTACTTTCATCGGCCAATCCTTCCTGTTTAACTCTACTGTGTTTTTTAGGATACGTTTAAGCTCTCGATTTGCTACTTCGACTTGGCCACTAGTTTGAGGGTGGTAAGGGGTGGATATTCTGTGGTGAACACCATATTTCTTAAGGGTTTTATCAAATTGGGCGTTACAAAAATGAGTACCCCTATCACTGATAATTGCTCTAGGTGTTCCAAATCGAGAGAAAAGTTTCTTAAGGAATCATAGTACTACTCTAGCATCATTAGTAGGTAAAGCTTGGGCTTTAACCCATTTGGACATGTAATCAACAGCTACTAAGATATACTTATTCTCAAATGAACTAGGGAATGGACCCATGAAGTCGATACCCCAAACATCAAATATTTCACATGAGAGCATATATGTCTAAGGCATTTCATCATGTTAGGAGATATTACCTGCCCGTTGGCATTTTTCACAAGAATTAACATACCTGTTGGCGTCTTTGAATAGAGTGGGCCAATAAAAACTTGATTTGATGATTTTATGTGTAGTCTTATTTCCACTGTAATATCCTCCAGTCGGTCCTGAATGGAAATGTTCCAAGATCTTCAATGCTTCTGTCCTTGTAACACATCTCCTAATGACTTGATCTACACATATACGAAAAAGAAAAGGGTCTTTCCAAAAGTAGTTTTTCACATCAGTAAAGAATCGCTTCTTTTGCTGATGTGTCAACCCTTTTTGGGATAATGTTAGTGGCTAAAAGATTTGCAATGTCTGCAAACCAAGGTACCTCAGAATCAGGTATAGCAAAAACTTATTCTTCGGGGAATGAATCATTTATTTCAACGTCATCTAGCTCTTTGGTACTTGAACTTTCAAGCCTGGAGAAATGGTCAGCCACGAGATTCTCAGCTCATTTCTTACCATTAATCTCCAAGTCAAATTCCTGTAATAATAAAATCCATCGAATGAGTTGAGGTTTTGCATCAGTTTTAGTCAAAAGGTAGCGAAGAGCAGAATGGTCAGTATAAACGACAAATTTAGACAATATTAGATATGGCCTAAATTTATCGAATGCAAAAACCACAGCTAGCAGCTCTTTCTCCGTGGTGGTGTAGTTTTCTTGTGTAGCTGTCAAAGTTTTTCTAGCATAATAGATAGGTTGAAAATGTTTATCTCTTCGCTGTCCCAAAACTGCACCTACTGCAAAATCGCTTGCATCGCACATTAGTTCAAAAGGTGAATTCAAATCAGGTGCAATTATAATTGGAGCTTTAGTCAGTTTATCCTTTAAAGTATTAAATGCTTTTAAACATTCCTGATCAAAATTAAAAGGCACATCTTTTTCTAGTAATTTGGTCAAAGGCTTAGCTCTTTTAGAAAAGTCTTTAATAAATCTTCTATAAAACCCAGAATGTCTTAAAAAAACTTCTAATAGCCTTAACCGAATTAGGGGGAGGTAGTTTTTCAATGGTTTCAATTTTAGATTTATCAACCTCAATCCATTTACTAGAAATTTTATGTCCTAACACAATACCTTATTGAACCATAAAGTGACATTTTTCCCAATTAAGCACAAGGTTTGTTTCCTCACATCTTATTAACACTCATTTTAAATTTTTAAGGCAAAGATGGAAAGAGTTACTAAAAACTGAGAAATCATCCATAAATACCTCCATAATGTCTTCTACGAGTTCGTCAAAAACTGCCATCATGCAGCGCTGAAAAGTAGCAGGAGCATTACATAATCCAAAAGGCATTCTATGATAAGCAAACGTACCGTCTAGACATGTAAATGTCGTCTTTTCTTGATCTTCAGGAGCTATTGGGATTTGAAAATAGCCAGAGAGTCTGTCTAAAAAATAGTAGTACATGTGTCCTGACAATCTTTCCAACATTTGGTTAATGAATGGAAGGGGGACATGATCTTCTCTCGTGGCATCATTCATCTTCCTATAATCAATGCAAACTCTCCAACCTGTGACTGTCCTTGTTGGGATTAATTCATTCTTCTCATTGGCTACAACAGTCATGCCTCCTTTCTTAGGAACAACCTGCACTGGGCTTACCCAAGAACTGTCAGAAATAGGATAAATAATTCTAGCATCTAGGAGTTTAATTACCTCAGCTTTAACAACTTCCTTCATGTTGGGGTTCAGTCGTCTTTGGGCTTGCATGCATGGCTTATATTCATCTTCCATTAAAATTTTGTGGGTGCAAAAAGAAGGGCTGATCCCTTTAATGTCAGAAATTTTCCAAGCTATAGCCCTTTTATGGTCTATTAAGACTTGGAGTAATTCCTCTTTCTCTTTGGGTTGCAAGTTAGACGCAATAATTACCGGTAATGTAGAGTTATTTCCAAGGAATGCATATTCCAAGTGATTCGGCAATTATTTAAGTTCTAGTTTGGGAGGTTTTTCAATAGAGGGTTTTTGCTTAAGTTCATCGTTTACCTTAATACCCTCATATTCTGATGGTCTTTGGGAGGGTTCATTGGAATTCAGTTCAGGTTCTATCTCAGAATTATCATCCCCCTCCTCTTCTTGGGCAAGACACAGTTCTAACGTGTCCTTATGTATGATTTCCTAAAAATAATCTTGAGTAGCATGATCAATAGAGTCAATAAAATAACATGAGTCATCCTATTCCCTAGAAAATCTCATGGCATCATAAATTTTAAAGATAATCTCTTCGTCACCTACTCTAAGTACCAATTTACCATCATCCACATCAATAATAGCCCTAGCAGTGGCTAAATATGGACGACCTAAGATTAAAGGGACTTCAACATCCTCATCCATGTCAAGCACAACGAAATCAATAGGGAATATAAATTTATCTACTTTTACAAGTACATCCTCTATAATTCCCCTAGGATATTTAACAGATCTATCAGCTAATTGAATACTCATCCTAATGGGTTTAGGTTCCCCAAGACCAAGTTGTTTAAACATTTTATATGGCATCAAATTAATGCTAGTGCCTAAATCAGCTAGTGCTTTATCAACATTCAAACTACCAATTAAGCAGGGAATAGTAAAACTTCCTGGGTCTTTCAGTTTGGTTGGCAGTTTATTTTAGAGTATGGCCGAGCACTCCTTATTAAGTTCCACTGTAGATAAGTCTTCAAACTTCCTTTTGTTTGTTGGAAGCTCCTTTAAAAATTTTGCATATGTAGGCGTCTACAATATAGCTTCAACAAAAGGTAAGTTAATATGTAGTTGTTTAAAAAGTTCAAGAAATTTACTGAATTGTGCATCCATGCGGTCTGTCTTCAACTTTGCTGGATATGGGATTGGTGGTTTATATTCCTTTGGCATTGGATTGTCATTGTTTTCGGGTTTTTCCTTCTCTCCTTTGTTTGTTTCAGCTTCTTGTGGTGGCTTCTTTTCGGATTCAGCTAACACTTTCCCACTCCTTAATGTAACTGCTTTCACATGCTCTTTTAGATTGGGTTCGGTGTTACTAGGTAAACTTCCTGGTGGTCTTTCTGAAATCATCTTAGCGTAAACTTCCTGGTGGTCTTTCTAAAATCATCTTATCCAACTACCCAATTTGATTCTCGAGTCCTTGAATCGACGCTTGCTGATTTTTAAGTGCAATTCCAGTGTTCTAAAAACGGGTTTCCTCTACTGAAATAAATTTTGACATCATCTCCTCAAGGTTCGGCTTTTTCTCTTGCTGGTAAAGTTATTGTTGGAAGCCTGGAGGATATTGTAGTCTCTGATTTCCTTGGCCTCCCCATGAGAAATTTGGGTGGTTCCTGCAACCTGCATTGTAAGTGCTATTATAAGGATTATTTTGAGGTCGAAGATTATTACCCATAAAATTTAGTTGCTCGTGTTCCATGTTGTAGCCATAAGGTAGGTATTTTGAATTGCTCATTCCACCTCCATTTGTATTGCATTGCATTACTGGGTGAACCTGTGAAGAGCTAAGTAAACCATAAATTTTTTATTCAAAAGTTCTACCTGATTAGAGAGTATAGTGACCGAATCGGCGTTAAAAACACCGGCTGCTTTCGTTGGCTTTGTCCTCATGACTTGCCACTAATAATTATTCAGTAACATATCCTCTATAAATTCATAAGCGTCCTCAGGTGTCTTATTATTGATAGCCCCATCAGCAGCTACGTCAATCATCTGTCTAGTCGAAAGTGTAACACCCCGTACCCGAGACCGTTGCCGGAGTCGGACACGAGGTGTTAACGGACTTAATTCACTTATTTGCACAGTCCATTTTAAAAATTTCCAGACAAGCTGGCTAACTGCGTCACTGTCACCTTAAAAATCATATCTCAAGTTCCAAAACTCGAAAACTGGTTACGTAAATTTTTTATGAAACTAGACTCATATGTCCATCCACAAATTTTTTTCTAGAATTTTTTGTCAAGCCAATTAGTACAGTTTATTAGTTAAAGTCTCCCCTGTTACAGGGTTTGACTACTCTGACCTTCATGTATTACGACTTAGATATCTTCCTGTACAGGGCTTCAATACTTATACTGTTTGTTTCTAAAGAAACTAGACTCGAAAAGGAATCTTTACATATAGGGCATGACTTCTAATTATCTCTGGTTAATTTATAGTGAATTTCCAAAGTCAGAACAGGGGATCCAGAAATCGCTCTGGCCCTATTTCACGAAAACTTAAACATCCCTTAAAATACGGCTCATATGATCGTTTTGTTTCTTCCATATGAAAATAGACTCATCAAGTTTCGATTACATAATATATGCGCTATTTAATTCCATTCCTACTATTTTTAGCGATTTTTCAAATTCACATCACTGCTGCTGTCAGCATCTGTTTTTAAGGTAGACTATACCTATTTCATGATTTTCCATGGATCAACTAGAGTTTTGTCATACATAGCACCAAAATGATCGTGATTAACCATTCCAATGGCTAATCGTTACCAACATTTCCATACCACTCAATGAACAACATACAAAATGATTATAACGCTATGGTCAAAACATATATAAGCCATTTTCGCATGGCTATCCAAATTATACATTACCGAAGGTACTTGACTAACAACAAAAGGGCAGTCCTATACATGCCATTTTCAGAGTTCAACTAAAAGAGTACCAAAAGGGCTTTGATAGTGTGGACGACTTCGACTTTGACACTCCCGAGTCCGATAGCTGACGAACCAAAATCTATAAAACAGAGAATCAAAGAAACGGAATAAGCATTTAATACTTAGTAAGTTTTGAGTAATGAAATCATGCACAACTGAAGTATAGCATTCATATGGCTAAAGAATAGTTTCATATACACATATTCTCAAAATCATACCTACTTCACATTTCCAACCCTTATATTCATACATAAGGTATTAACTTGACTAAAGGCCGGAAGCTTGTTAATCGATTGAGTGAATACTATTTAAAAGGAATCAATTATTCCAATGCATATACAAAACATACCTCATCGTTGGGATTTTACGAGCATATTAATTGAAATTTTTACAGCAAGATCGCTCATTCCCAAACCAAGTACCTTTGGGATTTAGCCGGATATAGCTACTCGCTCAAATGCCTTTGGGACTTAGCCCGGTTATAGTAACTCGCACAAATGCCTTCGGGACCTAGCCCGGATATAGTAACTCGCACAAATGCCTTCGGGACTTAGCCCGGATATAGTAACTCGCACAAATGCCTTCGGGACTTAGCCCGGGATTAGTCACTAGCACAAATGCCTTCGGGACTTAGCCCGGTTATCATCCGGATATTCATGCACATATCAATAAATCATGACGCATCTATATTTCATTTTCATAATTAGAATTCAAACACAAGTCACTTATCAAGCATTACCATTTTCGGCTACCCGTCACAAGTATAAACTAGTCACCTCAATATATAATTCAAGTTGAATCATTATATCTCCGTTTATTTGTTATGTTATATGTCATGACTTACTCAAATCATAAACTAAGTTCCATTACTCGAAAACTTACCTCGGATGCTGTCGAACGACTTCAACGGCTATTCAATTACTTTTTTCTTCCCTTTATCGGATTTAGTTCCCCTTTACTCTTGAGCTTAATTTAACAAATAAATTGATTTAATCATCTTGAACATCGAGAGAAATTCAAGGTACTTAGTCCATATATATATTGGACATTAGAGTCATATGCATGAAATCATGAATCAAATTCAACATATTAGCTAATATTCTCCTTTAGCCGATTATCTAAGTCAAGATAGAATCATCAATATGCTTACCTATAGCCGAATACATGCAACACCAATCTATGTATGCATTCATGTGGTTGAGTATACATATTCCAATATGATATCATTTCCATTTCGTTTAACACTTAACATTTACCACATATCAATTAACCCATTTCTTTACTCATGTGGCCGATTATACTTGGTCATGCATACACATGATTAAGTTATTTAACACCTAACTCACATAGTCATAGTGTACAAAATCTTAAGGTCCACATATGAATACCCCCAAGTTCCCATGACTTAACCCCTAACCACATTTTTGCCGAGAATTCCTTGAATTTCTAATAGCATACACAATTAACTTAAGCTACCTTTAAACTTTTACTTATCACCTCATGCCAAACCATCAAATGAACTAATTATAATTACATAGGTACTACCAAAGCCGAAACCTATGCATACTATTATTCCTTATGCCCAAACCAAAGACCACATTCGGCACTTTCATCCACCATTCTACCAAGCATGTAATATTCAAACACAACCAAACTCACATTCGGCCCTAGCTCATACAAGGTAGCCGATTCTTTTCCCTTAGTATCTAATGCTCACCTATGATTCTTTTTATAGTTCAAACACTCATCTATCATCATTCACCTAACTTTAACATGAAACAACAAAACTCACCATTTCTCATCCAAATAACATGAACAACAACCATTTCTTGAACATTTTCTCATGACCGATTGCTCATGTTACCAACAAGATTCAAAATTTGAACATGGGCTAACTAAGGGACTTAGTAACTAGCTTAATACATTCAACAATTCCAAAAGCTACCATGAATTACATACCTTATTCAAGACTAGAAGGAGTGGCCGAATATTTTACTTCCCCTTCCCCCTTCTTCTTAGCATTTTCGGCCAAGGATGTTAAAAGATGAACATTTTTTTTCTTTGTTTTCTTTCTTCAATTCACGGCAATGGGGAGCAACCTAGCAAATTTTTTTTTGTTTCTCCTCCTACTAACCACTATTATTTTATTTCCCATGTTCTTTATTTTATTATTCCTAACATAAAACACTAACATAAAATGTTTATAATACATTTTAACCCATAGCATGGCCGGCCACCATCCTAAGTTTTGGGTAATTTGACATGCAAGGACAAACATTTTCTAACATGCATCAATAGGCCACTTTAACATTTGCCTAGCACATTTCTAAATTTTCTCACACAAGTCCTATTTAGCAAAATTCACTTACAATTAACAAAATTCAAACATGAAATTTTCACACATGCCTATATACATATAATAAGCATCAAATATAATGGTTAATTATTTTTATGACTCGGTTTTGTGGTCCCGAAACCACTTTCCGACTAGGGTCAATTTAGGGCTGTCACAACTCTCCCCCACTTAAGAAATTTTCGTCCCCAAAAATCTTACCGGTAAATAGATTTGGGTATCATTCTTTCATAGAGTTCTCGGTTTCCCAAGTAGCTTCTTCAATTCCGTGTTTGAGCCATAACACCTTTACTAACGGAACCCTTCTGTTTCGCAACTCTTTCACTTCACGAGCTAGGATACGAATCGGTTCTTCTTCATAACTCAAGTCAGATTGAATTTCAACCTCTGATGGACTAATTATATGCGAAGGATCAGATCTGTAACGTCGAAGCATCGAAACATGAAAAACGTTGTGAATCCTTTCAAGTTCAGGGGGTAAAAGCAACCTATATGTAACTGGACCAACTCGTTCGAAGATTTCATACGGCCCAATGAATCTCGGACTCAGTTTGCCCTTACGGCCAAATCTGAGTATCTTTTTCCAAGGTGAAACCTTAAGAAACACTTTGTCTCCCACCTGATACTCAATATCTCTTTGTTTTAAATCCGCGTACGACTTCTGACGATCGGATGCTGCCTTCAGACTTTCACGAATTATTTTTACTTTCTGCTCAGCATCTTTAATCAAATCAACTCCGAAAATTTTACTTTCACAGAGCTCGGTCCAAAAAAATGGTGTACGGCATTTACGGCCGTACAAAGCCTCGTAAGGTGCCATCTTAATACTTGATTGAAAACTATTGTTGTAAGCGAATTCAATCAAAGGTAAATACCGTTCCCATGAACCACTAAACTCAAGGATGCAACATCTCAACATATCCTCGAGTATCTGAATTATCCGCTCGAATTGACCATCGGTTTGGGGATGAAAAGCAGTGCTAAAATGCAGCTTGGTACCCAAAGCTTCTTGTAATTTCTTCCAAAATCGCGAGGTGAATCTCGGATCTCTGTCCAACACAATAGAAATAGGTACCCCGTGTAATCTCACAATCTGAGAAACATACAATTCAGCTAGTTTATCCAATGAAAAATCCGTACGTACGGGGATAAAGTGAGCCGACTTAGTCAGTCTATCAACAACAACCCAAATTACATCTTTCTTACTTGCCGATACTGGCAACCCAGATACAAAATCCATCGTGACTCGATCCCATTTCCATTCAGGTATCATGATCGGCTGAAGTAAACCCGTAGGCACTTGATGTTCCACCTTCACTTGCTGACATATTAAACACTTCGAAACAAAATCAGAAATGTCTCATTTCATACCATGCCACCAAAACTGACGTCTCAGATCGTTGTACATTTTCGTACTCCCCGGGTGAATTGACATTCGGCTACAATGAGCTTCGTTCAGAATCATCGAAATAAGTTCTGAATTTCTTGGAACACACAAATGACTTCTGAACCTCAAACAATCGTCATCATCAATTTGAAACTCTGGTTCCATATTCGAAACACATTCAGCCCGTCTTGCGACCGATTCATCATCGACTTTCTGAGCTTCACGAATTTGATGAATCAACAATGGTTTGGCCTTTAATTCTGCTACTAACACATTGTCGAATAGAACAGACAAGTGTACATTCATCGCTCGTAAAGTAAATAGTGATTTACGACTTAAAGCATCCGCAACCACATTAGCCTTTCCCGGGTGATTGTCAATGACAAGCTCATAATCTTTTAACAACTCGAGCCAACGTCTTTGTCGCAGATTCAAGTCTCTTTGAGTCATCAAATATTTGAGACTTTTGTGATCCGAATATACATGGCACTTCTCACCAAATAAGTAATGTCGCCATATTTTCAAAGCGAACACGATGGCAGCTAGTTCGAGATCATGGGTCGGATAATTTTTCTCATGTGGCTTCAGTTGTCTCGACGCATAAGCTACAACTCGACCCTCTTGCATCAATACGCAACCCAACCCAAGTAGGGATGCATCACTATAAATGATAAACTCTTTGCCTGATTCGGGCTACACTAGTACTGGAGCTTCAGTCAAATAAGTTTTCAGTTGATCGAAACTTTTCTGACACTTTTCTGTCCATTCAAACTTAACATCTTTCTGAAGTAGTTTCGTTATTGGTGTGGCTATCATCGAGAAACCCTTTACAAAGCGCCTGTAGTAACCAGCAAGCCCCAAAAAGCTCCAAACTTTAGTAATATTTCTCGGAGGCTTCCAGTTAAGTATGGCTGAAATTTTGCTCGGATCAACTCGAATACCCGATGCAGATACCACATGTCCCAAGAAGCTAACCTCTCTTAACCAGAACTCACACTTACTGAACTTAGCATACAACTGCTTATCCCGTAAAATTTGCAACACTAATCCCAGGTGTTCAGCATGATCGATTTCATTTCTCGAATAGACCAAAATATCATCGATAAACACAACTACAAACCGATCTAAATACGGTCTAGAGATCCGATTCATCAGATCCATAAATACCGCGGGGGCATTAGTGAGCCCAAACGGCATCACTAAGAATTCGTAGTGACCGTATCTCGTTCTGAAAGCAGTTTTGGGTATGTCCGAATCTCGAATTCGCAACTGATAATAACCCGATCTCAAATCTATCTTTGAAAACACCGAGGCTCCTTTTAGTTGATCAAACAAATCATCAATACGCGGTAACGGATATTTATTCTTTATTGTCACTTTATTCAGCTGACGATAGTCGATGCACAACCTCATGGTTCCGTCCTTCTTTTTCACAAACAATACTGGTGCACCCCAAGGTGAGAAACTTGGTCGAGCGAAACCTCTATCCGTCAACTCTTGCAACTGAGCTTTCAACTCTTTTAACTCGGTTGGTGCCATACGATACGGAGCTATCGAAATCGGTGTAGTCCCAGGTACAAGCTCAATACCAAACTCTACCTCCGAACAGGTGGTAAACCCGGTAATTCTTCAGGAAAAACATCCGGGTATTCACAAACCACCGGCACAGATTCAGGTTTCTTTTCTAACTCTTTGTCATCAAGTACATACGCAAGGTATGCTTCACACCCCTTTCTTACATATTTCTGAGCCAACATTGATGATATTACAGCTGGCAACCCATTCAAGTCCGTAGACTCAACTCGGATTATCTTGTTATTTACACACCTCAAATCAATGGTTTTTCTTTTGCAATTTACAATTGCATCATGTACGGTCAACCAATCCATACCGAGGATAACATCAAATTCATCAAACGGTAAAAGCATCAAATCGGCCGGAAAACAGGAACCTTGGATTACTAGGGGACATTTCTTACACACTTTGTCAACAAGTACATAACGACCCAAGGGATTCGACACTCGAATTACGAACTCAGTAGACTCAACAAGTAAAGTCTTACTGGATGCTAAGGTTTCACATATATAAGAATGAGTAGAACCAGGGTCAATCAAAGCAATCACATTAGTATCAAAGAGAGTAAAAGTACCGGTAATAACATCTGGCGAGGAAGCATCCTCGCGTGCGCGTATAGCATAAGCCCTAGCAGGAGCACGAGCCTCAGATCTGGTTGTAGCGTCTCTAGATCCTCTCTAACCACCACTAGGATTTCCCGTGTTTCTAGATGGTCTACCTCGAGCAGTGGTAGCACCCGGTTTCCCAATTTGATTTACATTTTGTTCAGACAATCTCGGGCAATCTTTAATAAAGTGGTCAGCTGATCCGCACTTGTAACAGGAGCGGTCATGGAATCTACAACTCCCCGAATGCCATTTACCACAATACTGGCACTCTGTTCTGTCTCGACGTTCATTTCCAACACTGGCGACCGAAGTGACTCGTGTACCCACAAGGGGTCGATCATGATCTCGTCTAGAAAAGCCCGAAGTGTCTCTAGATCGGCCTAAATCATCTCTAAATTTCTTCGATGACTGTTGAAAGGGCTTTCCCGAAGATCTTTTACGAAACTCCTTTGCTCCCATATCAGCTTTTCTTTTCTCCTTACTGAGCTCCTCGGCTTTGCAAGCTCGCTCGACAAGTACCACAAATTCTCTAATTTCTAAAATGCCAACATACAGCTTTATATCATCGTTTAGTCCATCCTCGAAATGTTTACACATCACAGCTTCTGAAGAAATGCATTCTTGAGCGTACCGGCTAAGTCTTACAAACTTTCGTTCATAATCAGTAACCGACATGGAACCTTGTTTAAGTTCAAGAAATTCCTTCCATTTTTGATCAATGAATCTCTGACTGATATACTTTTTCCGAAACTCGGTTTGGAAAAACTCCCAAGTTACTTGCTCTCTGGGCACAACAAAAATCAACGTATTCCACCAATAGTAGGCAGAATCACGTAGCAAGGAGATAGTACACTTTAGGCACTCATCGGGTGTGCAAGATAGCTCATCGAGTACCCGAATAGTGTTGTCCAACCAAAATTCAGCTTGCTCGGCATCATCGCTGTCCGTAGCTTTAAATTCAGTAGCCCCGTGTTTTCAGATTCTGTCAACTGGGGGCTTATTTGACCTTATTTGGTTAGTTACCGGAGGTATTGTAGGTGCGGGGTTGTATTAGTCGGGAATGGAGGTTGTGGAACAGTCGTATTAGTTCGAATGTATTGGTTGAACCTATCATTCATCACGCTATAAAAAGCTTTTCTAGCTTCATCATTCTGATTACTAGCAATAGGTTGAGAGTCTGCCGGCGCTGTCCCTTGTGCGGGAGCAGGCGCTACACTCTCAAGACCATCAGCTACCGTTCGGTTGGGATCGGGATCCATTTCTATAAGGAAACACATTTTAACTGTCAGAAATCACCACACTATCAAATAAACACATAATGGCATGTATAGCTAGACCCAAACGTATTACGGTAGTCCTAGAATCGACTAAACCGTAGCTCTGATACCAATAAAATTGTAACACCCCGTACCCGAGACCGTTTCCGGAGTCGGACATGAGGTGTTAACGGACTTAATTCACTTATTTGCACATTCCATTTTAAAAATTTCCAGACAAGCTGGCTAACTACATCACTGTCACCTTAAAAATCATATCTCAAGTTCCAAAACTCGAAAATCGATTCTGTAAATTTTTCCTGAAACTAGACTCATATGTCCGTCTACAAATTGCTTTCTAGAATTTTTGGTCAAGCAAATTAGTACAGTTTATTAGTTAAAGTCACCCCTGTTACAGGGTTTGACTACTCTGACCATCATGTATTACGACTTAGATATCTTCCTGTACAGGGCTTCAATACTTATGTCGTTTGTTTCTAAAGAAACTAGACTCGAAAAGGAATCTGTACATATAGAGCATGACTTCTAATTATCTCTGGTTAATTTATAGTGAATTTCCAAATTTAGAATAGGGGATCCAGAAATTGCTCTGGCCCTGTTTCACAAAAACTTAAACATCCCTTAAAATATGGCTCATATGATCGTTTCGTTTCTTCCATGTGAAAATAGACTCATGAAGGTTCGATTACATAATATATTCGCTATTTAATTCCATTCCTACTATTATTAGTGATTTTTCAAATTCACATCACTGATGCTGTCAGCATCTATTTTTAAGGTAGACTATACCTATTTCATGATTTTCCATGGATCAACTAGAGTTTTGTCATACATAGCACCAAAATGATCGTGATTAACCATTCCAATGGCTAATCGTTACCTACATTTCCATACCACTCAATGAACAACATAAAAAATGATTATAACGCTATGGTCAAAACATATATAAGCCATTTTCGCATGGCTATCCAAATTATACATTACCGAAGGTACTTGACTAACAACAAAAGGGCAATCCTATACATGCCATTTTTAGAGTTCAACTAAAAGAGTACCAAAAGGGCTTTGATAGTGTGGATGACTTCGACTTTGACACTCCCGAGTCCGATAGCTGACGAACCAAAATCTATAAATCAGAGAATCAAAGAAACGGAATAAGCATTTAATGCTTAGTAAGTTTTGAGTAATGAAATCATGCACAACTGAAGTATAGCATTCATATGGCTAAACGAATAGTTTCATATACACATATTCTCAAAATCATGCCTACTTCACATTTCCAACCCTTATATTCATACATAAGGTATTAACTTGACTAAAGGCCGGAAGCTTGTTAATCGATTGAGCGAATACTATTTAAAAGGAATCAATTATTCCAATGCATATACAAAACATACCTCATCGTTGGGATTTTACGAGCGTATTAATTGAAATTTTTACAGCAAGATCGCTCATTCCCGAACCAAGTACCTTCGGGATTTAGCCGGATATAGCTACTCGCTCAAATGCCTTCGAGACTTAGCCCGGTTATAGTAACTCGCACAAATGCCTTCGGGACCTAGCCCGGATATAGTAACTTGCACAAATGCCTTCGGGACTTAGCCTGGATATAGTAACTCGCACAAATGCCTTCGCTACTTAGCCCGGAATTAGTCACTAGCACAAATGCCTTCGGGACTTAGCCCGGTTATCATCCGGATATTCATGCACATATCAATAAATCATGACGCATCTATATTTCATTTTCATAATTAGAATTCAAACACAAGTCACTTATCAAGCATTACCATTTTCGGCTACCCGTCACAAGTATAAACTAGTCACCTCAATATATAATTCAAGTTGAATCATTATATCTCCGTTTATTTGTTATGCTATATGTCATGACTTAATCAAATCATAAACTAAGTTCCATTACTCGAAAACTTACCTCGGATGCTGTCGAACGACTTCAACGGCTATTCAATTACTTTTTCCTTCCCTTTATCGGATTTAGTTCCCCTTTGCTCTTGAGCTTAATTTAACAACTAAATTGATTTAATCATCTTGAACATCGAGAGAAATTCAAGGTACTTAGTCCATATATATATTGGACATTAGAGTCATATGCATGAAATCATGAATCAAATTCAACATATTAGCTAATATTCTCCTTTAGCCGATTATCTAAGTCAAGATAGAATCATCAATATGCTTACCTATAGCCGAATACATGCAACACCAATCTATGTATGCATTCATGTGGTCGAGTATACATATTCCAATATGATATCATTTCCATTTCGTTTAACACTTAACATTTACCACATATCAATTAACCCATTTCTTTACTCATGTGGCCGATTATACTTGGTCATGCATACACATGATTAAGTTATTTAACACCTAACTCACATAGTCATAGTGTACAAAATCTTAAGGTCCACATATGAATACCCCCAAGTTCCCATGACTTAACCCCTAACCACATTTTTGCCGAGAATTCCTTGAATTTCTAATAGCATACACACATATAATCAATTAACTTAAGCTACCTTTAAACTTTTACTTATCACCTCATGCCAAACCATCAAATGAACTAATTATAATTACATAGGTACTACCAAAGCCGAAACCTATGCATACTATTATTCCTTATGCCCAAACCAAAGACCACATTCGGCACTTTCATCCACCATTCTACCAAGCATGTAATATTCAAACACAACCAAACTCACATTCGGCCCTAGCTCATAACAAGGTAGCCGATTCTTTTCCCTTAGTATCTAATGCTCACCTATGATTCTTTTTATAGTTCAAACACTCATCTATCATCATTCACCTAACTTTAACATGAAACAACAAAACTCACCATTTCTCATCCAAATAACATGAACAACAACCATTTCTTGAACATTTTCTCATGACCGATTGCTCATGTTACCAACAAGATTCAAAATTTGAACATGGGCTAACTAAGGGACTTAGTAACTAGCTTAATACATTCAACAATTCCAAAAGCTACCATGAATTACATACCTTATTCAAGACTAGAAGGAGTGGCCGAATATTTTACTTCCCCTTCCCCTTCTTCTTAGCATTTTCGGCCAAGGATGTTAAAAGATGAACATTTTTTTTCTTTGTTTTCTTCCTTCAATTCACGGCAATGGGGAGCAACCTAGCAAATTTTTTTTTGTTTCTCCTCCTACTAACCACTATTATTTTATTACCCATGTTCTTTATTTTATTATTCCTAACATAAAACACTAACATAAAATGTTTATAATACATTTTAACCCATAGCATGGCCGGCCACCATCCTAAGTTTTGGGTAATTTGACATGCAAGGATAAACATTTTCTAACATGCATCAATAGGCCACTTTAACATTTGCCTAGCACATTTCTAAATTTTCTCACACAAGTCCTATTTAGCAAAATTCACTTACAATTAACAAAATTCAAACATGAAATTTTCACACATGCCTATATACATATAATAAGCATCAAATATAATGGTTAATTATTTTTATGACTCAGTTTTGTGGTCCCGAAACCACTTTTCGACTAGGGTCAATTTAGGGCTGTCACAGAAAGATTCAGGCCATTGTGAAATGTTTGAACCTACAACCATAAGGGGAGCCCATGGTGAGGTCACCTTCTCAAGAGGTCCTTGTATCTCTCTCATGCATCATAGAGTGTTTCTAGATCCATCTGCACAAAAGAAGAGATATCATTCCTTAATTTGGTCGTTTTAGCCGATGAAAAATATTTATATAAAAACTTTTCGGTCATTTGTTCCCAAGTAGTGATTGACCCTCGTGGTAATGAGTTCAACCACTATTTAGCTTTGTTCCTTAATGAAAAAGGGAATAACCGAAGGCAAATGGCATCATCAGAAATGCCATTGATTTTAAAAGTGTCGCAAAACTCTAGAAAATTCGCCAAGTGATTGTTTGGATCCTCATACTGCAAACCATTAAACTGAACAAATTGTTGTATCATTTGAATCGTGTTAGGTTTTAGTTCAAAATTATTTGCAGCAATAGCAGGTTTAACTATACTTGACTCAGTTCCTGTTAAATTCGGTTTAGCATAATCATACATAGTGCGTAGAGCAGGATTCTGATTTACTGGATCAGCAGGTTTTCCTGATTTTTAGCCATCTACTCGGTTGAGGTGTGGATATCGTCCTCTTGCTCTTCCTCTGTGTATCTTAGGCTTCGTTTTATTTTTCTTCAGTTTCTGCGAGCTGTGCGATTGATCTCACTATCAAAAAGTAATAGTCCCGACGCGTTTCTTCTAGTCATACACTATAAAAACCTGTCAGAAGCGAATAAATGAAAAATTAGAAAAGAAAATAAAAATTTAAATTGCAACAAAAGTAAAATGGCTAAAGTAATAAAAATTGAGTGTTGGCTAAAGTAATAAAAATCGAGTGTTCCTAATATATTAGTTTCCCGGCAACGGCGCCAAAAACTTGATCATATGATGTGATACGTGCAATAAGTTTTATAATTTTTATAATGGATCTCTCCTTGAAAACTAACTAACTATCACGACGAAGGCAAGCACACCTGTCGAACAGTAGTATAGCTTTAGCAAGACCAGATTGTCGAACCCAAAGGAACTAAAAGTACTAATATTAACTTTGTTTTTATTATCTAGCCTAAAATTAAAGAGGTTTGTTTTATCTAAACTAATTACTAAACTAAGAATGCACAGAAAGTAAATTGGGGAAATAACTTTTGGGAAAACTGAATGATTTGGACACTACCAAAGGGAAAAATCCACCTAGACTTCACTTGTTATTGACTCTAAATTAGAAGATTTATTCACTTAACTTGATCCGTAGAAATCCCTAAGTTATATTATTATCTCTCTCGAGACTAACAACATCTAACCCTAGGTTGATTAATTGAAATCTCTTTCTAATTAAAACCCCTAGTGTTGCATTAACTCGATCTATGGATTCCCTTATTAGGTTTCACCCTAATTCGACAAAATTATGTCACCCTATCTTTAGGCGTGCAACCAACTCCGCTTAATTATGTTAGATCTACTCTTAGACAGGGACTTTTGCTCCTCTGAATAAGCACATCAATACTTGAATCAATATCTTGGAATATTAAAGCAAGAATTAAGAACTTATAATTAAGAACAAGTCAAATATTTATCATATAACTCAGATAATAATAACAAGATCCATCTTAGGTTTCATTCCCCTTAGGTATTTAAGGGGTTTAGTTCATATTTATGAAAGAAAACATCTCAAAAGAATAATGATAACAAAACATATCTTGAAGGGAATTGAAGGGAGATCTTCAGCCTTGAAGGTGAATCCGGCTTCTGAGATGGATCAATCGGCTTTCTTCGAGTAATTCCTTGCCTCCTACTCCATGTGTCCCCTCTAATCCTCCTCTAGTGTGTTTAAATAGGCTTTAGAATGCCTAAAAGCCCTCAAGAGTGGCCTTCTCCGAATAGGACTAAACTTGGGCTCGATAGGGACACGCCCGTGTTTGATTTCTTCAATCCGTGTTCAAAGTTGTTTAATAGACACAGGCTTGTGGTCTACCCTTGAAAGAAAGTCCAAGCCGTGTTAGAGCCTACTAGAACTACACGGGCGTATGGTTTGCCCTTGTACGGAAGTCTAGGCCATGTTGATTTCACATGTTGGTCCATTTTCTCTGTTTTTGGCCCGTTTCTCGCTCTTTTTAGTCTCTTATGCTCACCTAAGTATAGAACATGAAATTAAAGGATTAGGAGCATCGAATTCAGCAAATCTAAGGAGAAATCATCCATAAATGTGCTAAGCATGGGATAAAAATATGTATAAATTGTGGTTTATCAGTAATCCCCAACAGTAGGTGGATTGGTACAGCGGAGGCTCGACGGTGACCACTGCTACATATACTCTGGTTTTTATGGTTTTGATGCTTTTATAATTTTAACTGTTATGACTGGGAGTATTAATGAAATTTTTGGACTTAGACTGTTTAGTTTAAATTTGGGATTTTTAACTACTGTTTATGAATTTTGAAACTACAACGTATCGCGATAACTTTATTTGTTTTTAGCTTCCGCGTATTAAGAAATATTTATCGATGTTTAGTAAAAGGTGGTAACTGGAATAGTTTTTGGGTAAACACAGTTTTAAATACATTCTCATGTGACTTCACCAGATTCAGTCATAACGTCTAGGTCGAGTTTGGGGTGTTACATAAACGATAATGAATTGACGGATTACGATTATTATTCACTCGAGTATCCTTTGAATTTCAAATAGGTACAACGAGTACAAATAATGTTATACAGATGAGTTAATTGACGGATTACTGATATTATTCACCCCAGTATCCTTTGAATTTCTAATAGGTTCAACATGCACAAATAATGTTATACGGATGAGTTACGGTTTATAAATGTTGTTAATGTTATATATGATATATGAATTTTGGAATGATACAAAGCATTGTATTAATGGATGGTTTCATGTAATTTTACAATTACTAACATGTGATGAATACTTGTGATTAGGTGTTTGTTAATTGAATTGGTTGCACTTTAAGTATTTCTTTGATTTTGTATAAATGGTAAGTTTAATTCTAAATTATACGGGCTTACTAAGCTATAAACCTTACTCTGTTTCTTTTTCTATGCTTTATAAAGGCTCGTTAGCTTGCTCGTTTCAGACAAGTCGGAGTTGCACATCACACTATCCAATTTTTGATTGGTACTTTTGATCTTGAGAAAATTTGTAAATATGGCATGTATAGGCTAGTTTAAAAGATGTTATGTTCCTTGATATCATGATTTTGGTATGTTTTTGTGTATAGTTAAGCCATGTTATTTGGCTTATTTTGGTACTATGTTTTGGTTGAATTAAATGTTCAATTATGGTATCTTTTGGCAAGGTAATGATGGAATGAAATTATGCAAGTGAAGACTTGAAATGTAGTTGTTAAATGGATGGATTATGTATGATGTTAAAGAGGTATTTGGGTATGTAATTGTTAGGTTTTGATATGGCTAATAATGTGTATTGAAATGGTTATCTTAGCTACCTATTGAGTTCTAAAAATGTGGTCATTTATGCTTGTGAATGTTTGTGTATATAGGGTGGAAAAATGGCTTTACAAATGGCCTATTTTTGTCCACACGACTAGAAACACAGGCATGTGTCTCAGCCATGTGTGACGCACAGTCATGCTGCACAGCCGTGTGTCCCTTGAGGTACCCTTTCAAATTAAGTCAGTATACCCTACAGTTTGGCAAGGCCTGATGCATAGGCGTGTGTGGCCATTTCAAAGGGCACACGGGCTAGACACACGGGCATGTGGTTGGTCGTGTGACCCAAGTCAGTACCTCTCTAGTTTTCACACGGTCTAGCACACAAGCGTGTCCTCGGCCGTGTGACACAAGTCAGTATGTATGCCTTATTTCCACACGGTCTAAGACACGGATGTGTCTATTAGCCGTGTGAGGCACACGGTCTATTCACACAGGCATGTGATACTTGAAATGTTGAAATTTTTTTAAGTTTCCAAAATTTTTATATTTTACCGATTTAGTCTCGAATGCATGATTTAAACTTTGTATGCCCGATTTAAGTATATATTGAATGTGAATGAATGATATTTATTGAAATGAGATGACATTTGATAAATGATTATTCTGAATTGAGTTACAAGTCTGGTAATGCCTCTTAACCTATTCCGGTGATGGTTATGAGTTAGGGCTGTTACATTTGTTAGTATTAGAGCTACGGTTTAGTCAATTCTAGGACTAACATAGGTTTGTGAGTCTAGCTATACATACCATATATAAAACTGTGATAGTGTGATGGCTCTTGACGTTTTCGAATGTGTTTTTATATAGTAATAGATCCCGAACGAGCTGTAGCGGATGATGTAGAAAGTAACGCACCAGCTCTCGCTCAAAGGACAGCGCCTACTGAATCTAGACCTGTGACAAGTAATCATGGGGGTGAGGCTAAAGAAGCCTTCTTTTAGATATTGAACGAGTGTTCACACAGTACATTCGTACAAACCCAGATGTTCAGCAACCTCCACCCCCGCCTGTTCCCCAACCAATCTCTATAGTTCCTCAAGGTATTGATATTCTACGATTAAATAAACCACTTGTTGATAAGATACAGAAACAAATAACTGAGGAATTCAGAGATATTGTTAGTGAGGATCCTGAGAGGGCTGAGTTTTGGCTTGAGAACACGATTTGGGTATTCGACGAATTATCCTGCACATCTAAAGAATGTCTAAAATGTATAGTATCACTGTTTAGAGACACTGTGTATCAATGGTGGAATGCATTGATATCTGTAGTTCCACAAGAAAGTGTCACTTAGGATTTCTTTCAAGTTGAATTTAGAAAGAAATACATCAGCCAAAGATTCATCGATCAGAAAAGAAAAGAATTCATTGAATTGATGTAGGGTTGTATGTCAGTTACAGAATATGAAAGAGAGTTTGTATGACTCAACAAATATGCCCATGAATGAGTCTCTTTTGAAGCTATAATGTGTAAAAGATAAGAAGATGGATTGAATGAAGAAATCATAGTGTTAGTTGGAATTCTTGAGCTGAAAGAGTTTGTTGTTTTGTTTGATGAGTTTGTAAAGCCGAAGAGCTTTGCAAAGAGAAAAGAAAAGTTGATGCTGTGGCTAGAGATTCTAGAAAGAGATTTGCAGACAAATCACATCAGTCAGCATTAAAGAAATTTAGAGACTATCATCATCGTTCTACTGCTTCTATAGGAATTTCGATCAGAGATAGAAATGCAAGACATTTTAGTTCTAAACCTCAGGTGACATCTGTTACTAGTGTAGGAAGTGTTAGAAAAGTTGGGCCTAAATGTAAACACTGTAATAAGAAACATTATGGTGAATGTAGATTAGTGAGCAGAGCTTACTTTACATGTGGATCGCTTGATCATTATCTCCGAGACTGTCCAAAAAAGTTTACAGTTGATAGAGATCAACCAGTGAAAGTGAGTAACACGGCTTCTAGAGGGAGACCACCCTGAAATACTATAAATATGAGTGGTAATCGAGGTGCTACAAGAGATTCGACTGTGAGATCTGAGGCATGAGCACCTGCCAGAGCTTATGTTATACGTGCACGAGAGGAGGCATCATCGCCAAACGTTATTACCGGTACTTTTACTCTTTTTGATACTGATATAGTTGCATTGATAGATCCTAGATCAACCCACCTTATATCTGTATGAATTTAGTGTTTAAAAAGAGTTTACATGAGTCTACAGAATTTGTAATTAAAGTATCGAACCCCTTTGGCAAATTTGTTTTTTTATAAAATTTGTAAGAATTGTCCTCTGATGACTCGAGGTTACTATTTTTGGGCTGACTTGATGCTTTTACCATTTGATAAGTTTGATGTGATTTTGGGTATGGAGTGGCTAGCTATGCATGATGCAGTTGTGAATTGTAGACAGAAGACTATCGAATTGAAATGTTAAAATGGTGAGATTATTTGGATTAAGTCTGATGATTCGAATGAATTACCTATCGTGATATCATCAGTGTTAGCTCAGAAATATTTGAAAAAGGGTTATGATGCATATCTTGCATATGTATTGGATACAAAAGTGTCTGAATCAAAGATTGAATCAGTATCTATTGTTTGTGAGTTTTCGGATGTATTTCCAAAAGAATTACCAAGTTTACCTCCAATTAGAGAAGTTGAATTTGGTATTGAATTAGTACCGAAACAATGCCGATATCATAGTTCTATACAGAACGGCTCCAACGAAATTAAAAGAGTTGAAAGGTCAACTACAAGAGTTGTCAGATAGAGGTTTTGTACAACTGAGTTATTCTCCCTGGGGTGCACCGGTATTGTTTGTGAAAAAGAAAGATGGCACGATGAGAATTTGTATCGACTAAAGACAGTTGAATAAAGTGACTATAAAGAACAAATACCTTCTATAGTGGATTAATGATTTATTTGATCAGTTGAAAGGGGCTACAGCATTTTCAAAGATTGATTTGAGATTAGGTTACTATTAGTTGCGAGTCAAAGAGTCAGATGTGTTGAAAACCGCATTCAGAACAAGGTATGGACATTATGAATTCCTTGTTATGCCCTTCGGTTTAACTAATACTCCTGCCATTTTTATGGACTTGATGAATCGGATATTCAGACCGTATTTAGGTAGATTTGTTGTTGTATACATAGACGACATTCTGATCTATTCACTAGATGAATCTGAACATGCTAAGAACTTGAGCATTGTGTTACAAACTCTATGTGATAAATAGTTATTTGCAAAGTTCAGTAAATGTGAGTTTTGCCTCAAAGAGGTTGGATTTCTGGGGCACATTGTTTCAGCTGACGGTATTAGAGTTGATCCGAGCAAGATTTTTGCTATTGTTGATTGGAAACCTCCGAGAAGTGTATCTGAAGTCTGTAGTTTCCTGGGCTTAGTGGGCTATTGTTGAAGATTTGTGAAAGGATTCTCGATGATTGCGACACCGATGACATGACTGTTACAAAAAAGACATGAAGTTTGATTGGTTAGAAAAATGTCAACAGAGTTTTAAACAGTTGAAAGTACTATTAACTGAAGCACCAGTATTGGTTCAACCGGAATCGGGGAAAGAATTTGTGATTTATAGCTACGCGTAATTAAATGGTCTAGGATGTGTTCTGATGCAAAATGGAAAAGTTATAGCTTATGCTTCTTGATAGTTGAAACCGCACGAAAAGAACTATCCGACGTATGATTTAGAGTTGGCTGCAATAGTATTTGCATTGAAGATTTGGCAACACTATTTATACGATGAAAAATGCAACATTTATATAGATCACACGAGCTTGAAATATCTGATGACATAGAAAGATTTGAATTTGTGACAACGAAGATGGCTCGAGTTATTGAAAGATTATGACTTTGTGATTGATTATCATCCGAGAAAAGCTAATGTTGTTGCTGATGCTCTAAGTCGAAAATCTTTATTTGCATTACGAGCAATGAACACCCAGTTGATGATTTGTGATGACAGGTCTATTTTAGCCGAATTAAAAGCTAAACCGATATTTCTTCAGCAAATCTGTGAAGATCACAAAGATGACAGTGATTTACAAGCTAAACGATCCAATGTGAGTCTATTTCTGATTCAGAATTTCATGTTGGAACTGATGACTGTTTAATGTTCCGAGATAGAATTTGTATACTGAAAAATACAGAGCTTATTCAGAAAATCCTGCATGAAGCACACAGTACTCATTTTTCTGTTCATCCGGGTAGTACCAAGATGTATAATGATTTGAAAAAAATGTATTGGTAGTCAGGTATTGCATGGGATATCTCAAAGTTTGTATCAAAATGTTTAATATGTCAGCAAGTCAAAGCTGAACATCAAATACCATCGGGTTTACTACAGCCTGTAATGATTCCTGAGTTGAAATGGGACAGAATTTCAATGGATTTTGTATCGAGATTGCCTCTAAATCCGAAAAATAAAGACGCTATCTGGGTTGTTGTTGATCGACTAACTAAGTCTACTCATTTCATACCGATATGTACAGATTACTCACTTGGCAGATTAGTTGAATTGTACATTTCTGAAGTTGTTTGGTTACACAGGTGCCGTTATCTATTATTTCTGATAGAGATCCAAGATTTACGTCACAGTTTTGGAAGAAACTACAAGAGGATCTAGAAAGAAAGTTGAATTTCAGTACTGCTTTTCATTCTCAGACAGACGGTTAGGCTGAGAGAGTTATTCAGATTCTCGAAGACATGTTGAGATGTTGTATTTTAGAGTTTGAGGGCAGTTGGGAAAAATACTTACCATTGATTGAATTCACATACAATAACAGTTTCCAAACGAGTATAAAGATAGCACTGTATGAAGCTTTGTATGGTCGCAAATGTCGAACTCCTCTATATTGGACTGAATTGAGTGAGAAAAAGATTCAATGGGTTGAATTAATCAGAGAAACTGAAGAAAAAGTGAAAACGGTTCGCAACAGTTTAAAAGTAGCTTCAGATCGACAGAAATCCTATACAGATTTGAAACGTAGAGAGATTGAATTTCAAGTCGGAGACAGAGTGTTTCTAAAAGTGTCACCGTGGAAAAAGATTCTCCGTTTCGGACGTAAAGGAAAGTTAAGTTCGCGATTCATCGGGCCATATAAGATCGTTGAAAGAATAGGACCAGTAGCATATCGACTTGCTTTACCATCAAAATTTGAAAAGATCCATAATTTTTTTCATGTTTCTGTGCTACGTCGTTACAGATCCGATCCGTCACATGTGATCTCTTCGATAGGTGTTGAAATTTAACCCGATATGTCATATAGCGAATAATCAATTAAGAATTTGGTCCATGAGATCGAAGAATTGAGAAATAAACGTATAACTCTAGTGAAGGTTCTTTCGCAAAAACACGGGATTGAAGAATGCTACATGGGAACCCGAGGAAGCTATGCGAAAACAATACCCAAACTTTTTCACCGGTAAGATTTTCGGGGACGAAAATCCCTAAGGAGGGAGAGTTGTAATAGCCCATTTTTAGGTCAAATGCTTTTGGGACCACAAATCCAAAGTCAAAATATTTATTTTATTATTTTAATAAGGTCTACATCATGATAGATTAATTATGTGAAAGTTTCGTTAAGAAATTTTACTGTTTAAATGCTTAATTCGGTAAAAAGGATTAAATCACGTAAAGCATAAAACTTGTGTTCTATTAGTTAAAAGTGTCAAATAGCTATAGAACATTAAATTAAAGGTCCTTAAGTGATAAATAGACCATTTATGGTTAGTGGAAGATGGTAGCATGGCAATTGGTGTAATTTTGAATTAATTTTACGGTTAAAATGGCAAATGGTTAATTAAGGTTAATTATAATAAAACAAAACAATATTTCCTTCTCCATTCATCATAATCAACCGAAATTAGGGTGAACAAAACACCATTTTTGCTTTCTTCATTCGGCCAAGGTATAGTGAGCAATTAAGGTACGGTTTTTGATCCATTTTTAATGATTTCTACATTTTTGAGCTCGTTGTAGCTTAATCTAGCTAGCTCGTACCCTTGTTTTTGAAACTGTTATAGATTTTAAATGATTCCATCATTGAATCATTGAGTAATTAAATGTTTACTAATAGATTATGAAGGTTTAATGATAGATATATAAGTTTTGTTAAGTGATTTTTGACAAAAATGTCAATTAGGGATTAAATTGAGATAATGCGAAATGTTGTGGTAAAAGTGTGAAATAATGAAAGCTATGAGCTGGTAGGAGTTTCATTAAAATTTGGCTATCATGGGTTATGGTCTAATTATGCAATTTTGCATTTTTATGTGTTAAGGACTAAATTGCAAAATAGTCAAAAGTCTAGGGAAAATATTGTAAATTAGCCAAAATGAACATTTTAGGCTAATTTGAATTGAATGAAAGTTTGAATGAGTTAATTTGATATTACATAGATCAAGATAAGAAAATACTGGAACTAGATTGAGGAAAACGAAAAGTGGACAAATAGTCGATAGTTTTTTCTGAGTGTAACACCGCAAACCCGGCCTGGAAGTTTGGCTCGAATCTGGCATGTCACATTGAAGTGTTTTTCGAAAACCATGTTTCTATTAAAAACCCTTCTTAATGATTAAAAACTTATACCATTTTTAAACCTTGTTAAAAACCTCAGCTGAATAACATTCTTAACAACTTTGTGAAAATCTTGGCAGTTGCGGAAGCTTGATTTAAAAATAATTGCGGATACGTGATGTTTTGAACAACAGTAGTTGCTTTGGAAAACCGTGTTCTAAGACTAGCAATTATAAGAACAATAAGTAAAATTTCAAATTTGAAATATAGAAAATTACAACGGCTTTACTACAACCCACATAAAACATTTAAAAGTAATAATCAAAACTATAAAATAAACAGTGTGTGTGGCTTCCTCCGAGCCCCTCGCAGCTCCGATCCGTCTAAGGCTGGAAATTACCTGAAAGGTTAATACACGGGGTGAGTTTACGAAAACTCAGTGTGAAATCCCCCTACTATAAAAAGGAACAGTCAGTCATATAAAAGAATTAAAAGTCTGGCCCCAGCCTTACTTACAGTTTTAGTATCAATTGGGCCTTAGCCCACTATAACGTAAGGCCCACTATAACAGACAGTACCAGATGGGCTTTAACCCATTACAGAATAAGAAACATTATCAGAACTAGAATCAGAATCAGAATCAGAATCAGTATCAGGTAACAGAATCAAAATCAAAATGTGAATGCAATCCCAACCCAATCCAGCCGTATACACCCCCGTACCAACCCTACACTCCATGTGGGGAATAGCTCAACCCATCCAGCCCTACACTCCACAGTTGCAGCATTGCTGCTCAGTTATCAGTAAGTTGAGGCAAAGCCTCCAGTATGTGGGCAAGCTACTTTCAGTACTTCCTCCATCAATATAACCTATAACCCATGCAACAGATATAAATGTCATGGCATACAACATACAGAATCAGAATATCATGCTCATATTTGAATCAAACAATCACAGTCAAGTCATTCATATCACCAACATTTATTCGCAATCAAATCCGTCAACCACACAGTCCAAGTCAATCACTTGCCCACAAGGGCAAAACAGTCAATTAACACCCTAGGGGCAAAATGGTAATTTTACCCCACAAGGGTATCTCGGTAATTCTACCCTACAAGGGTATTTCGGTAATTCTACCCTACAGGGGTATTTCAGTAACTCTACCCTACAAGGGTATTTTGGTAATTCTACCCTACAGGGGTATTTCGGTAATTTCACAAATTAGGGGTATTTTGGTAATTTTACAAACCAGGGGTATTTTGGTAATTTTATTGATCGAGGGTCTTTTGGTAATTTTGTAAACCAATGGTATTTCAGTAATTTTGTAAATCGATGGTAAAATGGTAATTCTGTAAATCGAGGGTAAAATGGTAATTCTATCTTATTTCGGTAATTTTACAAATCGAGGATATTTGGGTAATTTTATAAATCGGGGGTACTTTGGTAATTTTACAAGTCGAGGGTATTTCAGTAATTTGGTAAACTAAAGTATTCTAAACAGGGATAACAATACGAATGGGCCTAAGCCCTTCTTTGCCCAAATGGGCCCACACGCTTGTGTAGCCCTTTTTAGCCCAAATCTAGCCACAAATATGAGATTCACCTAGCCTAGCCCAATATTTACTACACAATCAAACAACTTATCCAATTGGGCCCGTAGGCCCATTGGGCCCACATGGCCTCTTTCGGCCCATCGCGGCCCGAAGTAGCCATCCTACAGCTAGAGTAGTGAGCAATACACACCTGATTGGAGACTGGAGTTAATCCACGCTCCGAGCACTCTTAGCCGGCGCCCAACCCAACCGAGCACGCCACAAAGCGAAAGGGATCAGCCAAGAAGGGTACCTTTACTCTCCTCATGGTTCTCTCTATTTAAAGCCAGCTTCGCATCCACTCTTATGTTAGCTTCCCGATGTGGGATCCCTCTATCATCAGAGTTTAAATTCAACACCAACTCTTGCCGCCCCCTGTTAGCAAAATAAATGCTCTTTGCTTGCCATGGGATTCAAACCCATGCCTCCCCTTAAATGCTCCATACGCTACTTGCCACTAAGCCACAAGGCTTTTTGTGTCACAATTTCTCCAACAATATTCTTAAGGCCTACCTACTACACCCAGGGTTTGATTCACCTTAAACAAAAATTTTTGCTAGAGTCCAGGTTTGAACCCAGGACTTCTCCAACACTTCTCAACACACTTAACCACTAAAACAAGCCTTCAACTACGAAATTTTCACGAACAACAGAATATTATAAGCTACTTTTAACCGCTCCCATGCTCAAGGCCCAAAACTTCTAGGCCCAAATTCAGGGTGTTACACTGAGGATACGAGGTAAGTTCGTATAATTAGAATCGAACTTTTATATACTTGTAATTATTGAAATGAATGTATATAATGGAAATACTTGAAGTATGAATGCCTTATTGATGTAATTTATTTGTTACTGAGCCCTGTTTGAATTGTATGAATTCATAGAATACGGGTGACATGTTACTGGGGTTACCGTTTTGGTCGAGCTCCTGCATTTGTTACGGACTCACCATAGCTCGTATGAGCTTACTGATATATCAGCTCGAGAGGAGCTTACCGATCATGGCTCGAAAGTGTATAAACGATAATGAATTGACGGATTACTGATATTATTCACCCAAGTATCCTTTGAATTTCTAATAGGTTCAACGGGCACAAATAATGTTATAGGGATGAGTTAATTGACGGATTACTGATATTATTTACCCCAGTATCCTTTGAATTTCTAATAGGTTCAACGGCACAAATAATGTTATACGGATGAGTTACGGTTTATAAATGTTGTTAATGTTATATATGATATATGAATTTCGGAATGATTCAAAGTATTGTATTAATGGATGGTTTCATGTAATTTTACAGTATGTGATGAATACTTGTGATTAGGTGTTTGTTAATTAAATTGGTTGGACTTTAAGTATTGCTTTGATTTTGTATAAATGGTAAGTTTAATTCTGAATTATACAGGCTTACTAAGCTATAAACCTTACTCTATTTCTTTTTCTATGTTTTATAGAGGCTAATTAGCTCGCTCGTTTCAGACAAGTCAGAGTTGCACATCACACTATCCAATTTCTTATTGGTACTTTTGATCTTGTGAAAATTTGTAAATATGGCATGTATAGGCTAGTTTAAAAGATGTTAGTTATATTACTTGATATCATGATTTTGGTATGTTTTTTGTGTATATGCTAGGCCATGTGATTTGGCTTATTTTGGTACTATGTTTTGGTTGAGTTAAATGTTCAGTTATGGTATGTTTTGGCAAGGTAATGATGGAATGAAATTATGCAAGTGAAGACTTGATATGTAGTTATTAAATGGATGGATTATGTATAATATTAAATAGGTATTTGGGTATGTAATTTTTAGGTTTTGATATGGCTAATAATGTGTATTGAAATGGTTATCTTGGCTGCCTATTGAGTTGTAAAAATGTGGTCATTTATGCTTGTGAATGTTTGTGTTTATAGGGTGCCAGAATGGCTTTACAAATGGCCTATTTTTGTCCACACAGGCAGAGACACGAGCGTGTGTCTCAGGCGTGTGTGACATACGGTCATGCTGTACGGCCGTGTGTCTCATGAGGTACCCTTTCGAATTAAGTCAGTATACCCTACAGTTTTGGCACGGCTTGATACACGAGCGTGTGTGGCCATTTCGAAGGGCACACGGGCTAGACACATAGGCGTGTGGTTGGCCGTATGACCCAAGTCAGTATCCTTTCCAATTTTCACACGGTGTGTGGCACATAGGCGTGTCCTCAGCCATGTGACACAAGTCAGTATGTATGCCCTGTTTCCACACGGTCTAAGACACAGGCGTGTCTATTAGCCGTGTGAGGCACACGACCTGTTCACACAGACGTGTGACACTTGAAATGTTGAAATTTTTCTATGTTTCCAAAATTTTTATTGTTACCGATTTAGTCCTAAATGCATGATTTAAGCTTTGTATGCTCAATTTAAGTACATATTGAATGTGAATGAACGATACCTAGAGAAATGAGATGACACTTGATAAATGATTATACTGAATTGAGTTACAAGTCCAATAATGCCTCTTAACCTATTCTAGCGATGGTTACGAGTTAGGGGTGTTACAGAGTATCCATCAAGAAAACGTTAATAGTCTCACCCTGCGAGTCTATCCAGCATTTAGTCCAAAAATGGCAAAGGAAACTGATCTTTCCTAGTCGCATTGTTCAACTTCTGGTAATCGATCCAAATTCTCCTTCCCGTAATCATTCTAGTCGGTATCAACTTGTTATTCTCATTCTCAACTACCGTAATACCTCCTTTCTTTGGCACGCACTGGATTGGACTTACCCATGAACTGTCTAAGATAGAGTAAATTATACCCACATCTAACCACTTGATAATTTCTTTCTTTACCACGTCCTTCATGATGGGGTTCAGTCTTTGTTGTCCATCAATCGTCTCTTTCTCTCCATCTTCCAAGATGATCTTGTGCATGCATACAGATAGACTAATGCTACAAATATCAGCTATGGTCCATCCTATAGCCTTCTTAAATTGTTTCAATACTAGGATGAGTTTCTCTTCTTGCTCAACGGTTAGTTTCGCTGAAACAATCACAGGCAAAGTAGAAGCATTACCTAAATAAACATATTTTAAATGTGAGGTAAGTACCTTCAGTTCTAATTTAGGTGGCTCTTCGATTGATTCTTTTGGTTGGGCATAATCCTTGTTCTCTAATTCCAAAGATTCAAAACCGGATTATGGATTAAATCTCCTTTGATTAGCTTCTAGCAAAGATAAGTATTCATCCTCCTCTTCATCATTTAGAGGATCTGATGTCAAAATTTGTTCCAATGGGTCCTTAACACAGTTGAGTTCCTTTTCCATGATTAATTCCTCTAAATCAGACACTGCAGAACAATCATCAATTGTGTCAAGAAATCGCATACACTTAAAAACATTAAATGTTACTTGGTCATACTGAACACGCATAGTAATCTCGCCCTTCTGCACATCAATAAGGGTTTTTTCAGTTGCTAGGAAAAGCCTTCCTAAGATGATTGGTACTTCTTTGTCTACTTTAAAGTCTAGAATAACAAATTCAGCAGGAAAAATAAATTTGTCTATACGTACCAATACATCTATGATTTTTCCTTCTGGATGTGCTAAAGATCGATCTACTAATTGAAGTGTAATAGCAGTAGGTCTAACTTTACCTAACCCCAACTTCCTAAATATTGACATAGGCATCAGGTTGATACTCGCATTGTGCCTTACCACAATATGTTTCTCCAATGTTGCAAGGTATGGTAAAATATCCAAGATCCTTCAACGTTGGGGGTAGTTTGTCTTGAAGATATGCACTACATTCCTTTGTTAGGGCAACCGTATCAAATTCTCCAAGTCTTTGTTTTTTATGACAAGGTATCCTTCATGAATTTGACGTAGTTCGTCATTTTTTCAAGTGTTTCAACCAACAGGATGTTGATATGAAGTTGCTTGAGTATGTCTAGGAACTTCTTGAATTGAACTTCCTACTTCTACTTCTGAAGTTTTCAGGGTAGGGTGGTAGAGGCTTCTTTACTGGAACTGGTTGATTCATCTTCTGTGGCAATTCTTCATCTAACGAAGTTGTTAGTTTATCAGAATTAGCTGGTTTAGAAGTTACCTTATTAGATTTTGCAGATTCAGGTTCTGATGAAACTAAAATTTCAACACTCGATTGAACTTCCTTTAAGTCTTAAGCATCAGCTGGCTCCTTTTCAACTTTGACGGTGTTGGGCTCTAATGTCTTTCCGCTCCTCAATGCCAGTGCTTTACAATGCTCTTTCCCTGGATTCCTCAGATTCTGAGTTCAGTTGCAAGCTAGCCCATTTGGTTTTCTAGGTTTTTCAATGTAGTTGCTTGGCTTTGGATTAAGGCATCATTCTTGGTTGTGTATGCCTGAAACAAGTTTTCTAAGCCATTGGATGGTTCAGCTTGAGGTTGTTTCTAAACTTGTTGGGTAAAAATAGGTGGTTGGGTCGATCTAAGTTGGGCGTATGTGTTACTGGGTCCAGCCTCTTGGCTACTCTAGGAGAAATTAGGGTGGTTTCGCCACGATGGGTTATAGGAATTGGATTGTAGTCCTTGCCTTCCTCAGTTTTGGTTCTGGTTACCCATGTAATAAACGGATTCTGGGTTTGATGGACATTCTTCGAACAGATGTCCTTCCCCATGATAGACATAGGCTACATTTTCAAATTGATTCGATGGCTGTGCTACAAAACTATTAAACCCATTAGTGATAAAATTTTTAAGCATTGAGAAAATCGAAGATACCTAAGATGCAAGTGAGGTTAGAGTATCTACTTCATGTATTCCAGTGACTCATCTTCTTAACGCTGCTCAATTGGTTGGCCATTGATAATTATTGCTGGTAAGCCTCTCGATTATTTCATAAGCCTCATTGTAAGACTTAGAAAGTAGATCAACATTAGCAGAAGCATCCACTAACATCCTCGTGTGAGCATTTAGACCCTTATAGAACGTCTCAAGTTGGATGCAATGAGGGATTCTATGATGAGGGAACTTTCGTAATAATTCTTTGTACATGCCTCATGCTAACTCTTACCATGTGAAAATTGAATTTGGTGGCAATGAATTCAACCAGGCTCGAGCTCTGTCCCTTAGTGAATATAGGAACAGTTTCAATCATAGTGCATCTTTAGGTACTCCAGCTGACTTGAAAGAATCGCTCACCTCTATAAGCAGTCTTAAGTGCAGGTGAAGATCTTTGGTAGGAATTCTATTGAATTGGCCCACTGTCTGAAGCATCTAGAACATGACTAGCTTTAGCTCGAACTATTATGCTTTGATTTCGGGTCTCCTAATACCAGGACTCAGGTCATGAAACACTGGCACGACATACTGTCTTAGAGCTCTATCCCTATCATCAGCAATGACGATAGGATTTTGAGCAAGGTTTGCTCCATTTCCTTGATTTGAATTTTCAAAGTTCATCTCTTCGATCCTTCTCTGACTTGCTTTCTTCTTTGCTATCGAAAAGTTCTTTCAATCTCAAGGTCTATGGGGAGTAAATCGATGATTCAGTCAATACTCATAAACACCTGAAATAAACATAGAAAAATTAAGTTAAAATTGAATAGGAAAATAAACCAAAATGCAAAATTAACAAATTCACAAATAATGAATTTTTAAAACAGTCCCCAGTAATAGCGCTAAAAACTTGGAACAACAAAAATGTGCAAGGGTACACAATCGCAACAAGTAATAAAGTGACAAGTAAATGTCGAGTTATCGTACCCACAGGGATTGTGAAAAGAACTATTTATGAATGCAATTTTAAAAACACTTTGGTGAAGAAAAATTAATTTGATTTGAAGAAGTGATTAAAAACTAAGATTTTAATAAAGTAAAATAAATAAAAATAAAATAAATGTTCCAATGCACGATTTCAAAAGATTATTTTAATAAAGATGACATAATTGTGTTAGATTAATTACATTTCTGAACTTAGAATTATTAAACTCATGTTCATGTTGTTACGAATAAATTTACAGCAACTCGGTAATTTGCTAACTTATGAACATACTTACCTACCAATGTCCATTTATCTCTTGACTATATCTCTACATCAATTCAACCAATTAAACAAATTTTAATAAGCAAATGTGTTAATGCACATACATACTTATGAAATTAAAATAATTTCTTATACATATCTCTATGTCAATTCAAACAATTAATTCAATCTCATAAGCACATAAATGATTACGTGAGGTAACAATGTATTTCTACCTTGAAATAGTTTAATCACAATAATCTTGCTGAAACACCCCAAACCCGGCCCAGACGTTATGGCCGAATCTGACGTGCCACATTGAAGTTAAAAATCCATGTCTCGTTTTAGTGTTTTATAAACCGTCTTATTAAGCTAACAAAGTGAATGGAAGCTGGGCACCAGGTAGGAATCCGTAACAGAGGAGGTGAGCCATGAAGGCTGCTTAAGTACCAAGCTCTTGATTGGATCCAATCCTAGACATGCCCACAACGTTGCCACACTTTGGTGCGAGGTTAGGTTTTGAGAAAAAACGAGTTGGAATTCATTTAAGTAGATATTTTTGATAAACCGATTAATTGCATCGTTGCGTTATTTTGAAAACAATTATCATTTTGGAAACGCGCCCTAAGTCTAACCCATTTTGGATTGTTATCAGTAAAATATAGGGTATAAAATAAAATAATCCCAGAAAAATAATTAAAATGGCCTTATTACAACTCAAAACCAAATAATAATATTAATAAAATAAAACTTATAAAGAAATAAATCAACTACTTATTGCAATTAAAAGAAACAGAAACAATAGTGTGGCCATCTCCGAGATCTAAGCTTAGGGATTACCTGCACAGTTAGAAACGGGGTGAGTTTACGAAAACTCAGTGTGTAATCCCCAACAACAAACAAACAGTGAATAACACAGTGTCAGTACAATCTGGGCCAAAGCCCTATTCAATAACAGTACAGTCTGGGCCTTAGCCTTTAAATAGTAGCAATATGGGCCTAAGCCCTAATTCAGTCTCGACATATACTGGGCCGAAGCTTTTTCATAAATCATATCACTGGCCGAAGCCTTTACTGTAAGTGCTATGGCCCATAGGCCCATTTCAATATCACATGTAATATCAATGAATGTATGCGAGCCCATTTGGGGAGACTACTCAACCCACCATCCGCTACTCTCCACCCGTACCAACCAACACACCATGTGGGGAATAACTCAACCCGCCCAACCAAACTCTCCACTGGCAGCATAGCTGCTTTATCATATAACTGGAGGCCTAGCCTCTTTTAATAACTGGGGCAAAGCTCTTTCTGATAAACTGGGGCAAAGCCCTTTTTGGTAAACTGGGGCAGAGCCCTTTTAGCACTTCCTCCATCAATATAACCCATATCCCATGCAATATGTCATGTATGCAGAATGTCATGCCCATATTTGAATCAAACAATTACAGTCAAGTCATTCATATCACCAACATATATTCACAATCAAATCCGTCAACCACACTGTCCAAGTCAGTCACTTGCCCACAAGGGCAAAATAGTCATTTTTCATATTATAAGGGTATTTTCGTAATTTTACCAAAAATTAGGGTTTTCCATGTTCATTACAATTGTCAATATTTCCGAGTGTTTAATCAATGAACTTTAACCCACTTATCAAATTCGGGCTTTTGGGCTCAAAATCCCTAATGGGCCCTACAAATGCTGATTTAGCCCACTAAGCCTGCTTAACCCAAATTTTACAACATTACTAACCGTGTTAACATACAACTTTTCCAAATTCCATTTTCTATAAATTTTACCCAAATGGGCCCAAAAGCCCATTTGGCCCAATTCCTGCCCATTGAGGCCCAACTTACCATCGTGCACAAAATTGAGTTCTTACCCGTTCCATCGATCCAAACACCGATCTTATCGTATTTATCGCATATATACCCACACGCAACATTACAAGTTCCCGAAATGTCAGTATTTTAGCATTTCGGCTTCTCAGCAGATATTAATCTAAGCTACTACGAGGGTTAGTACACACCTGTTATGGGTTGAAGTTGAAATGTTTCCATAATCAATCACCTACAATAACCACCACCTGTCACTCAAACTTAACTAATCCAATATCAATATATGTAAATCCTAAGCACATCAATCATACGGAATATAAGGGCATATTCGTCATTTTACCATACAAGGGTATTACAGTCACTTTACCCTACAGGGGCTTTACGGTCTTTTTACCTATTAGGGGTGCCCTGGACCTCCTTGGCAACTCTATGACGCCACATTCCTGCCTCTTATGTGGCGCTACTTTGCCACTAGACCACAAGGTTTTTTGTGTCATATTTTATCCCCAATTAATTATAAGGTCTAAAGGCCAAAGTCCAGGTTCCCTTAAAAAAAACCAAAATAAATTGCAAGAGCCAAGGCTTGAACCCAGGCTCCCATACAACCTTAATGACGCCACAACCACTAGACTACAAGCTTCCTTGTGTCATTTATTTAACACAATAATTTAAAAACCCTCATCCAAGCATCCAGGTTTTTTTCACTTAATACCAAAATTTTTGCTAAAGCCCAAGTTTGAACCCAAGATTTCTCCAACACTTCTCAAAGCCATTAACCACTAAAGCAAACATTTAATTGTGTTATTTCATTGCACAATTAAATACCTATATACAACCTCCTTACGGACCCGCACTCAAGGCCCAATACTTCTAGGCCCAAATTCGGGGTGTTACACTTGCAAGTTATGCAAGGCTAATGTATCGTTAGATACTGTTGTTATTTCAACCCTCAACTACCTTAGATGATTAAACATGCATTGATTATGTATCGTGTCAGTTAATTACAATTTCAATCCGTTTAAATAATTAATTCATTAGTTACTTTACAATTGTAATGCAAGAATAACTTAGTCATGGTTTCACTTAATCAAACATCTTACCAAGGCCTATAACAACATAAACACAATTTTAATAACTCAAGTAGACGAAATGCAATCAACCTAACACGAATTAAATTCAAGCTATATTAATTAAATTAAACAATTCAACATCACAAATATTCATAAATATGTTCATCATAACAGCAACAAAATTAAAAAGATAAGGAACAAGAATCAAATCTGGTGTTTTCTCCGTAGCTTGACTAGTTTGCTCCACTACTCCTTTTTCGTTTGTTCTTATCGAACTGAGGCTTCTATAAACACTTTAATGCTACTCCAAATGGTTTTTGATTGACTCTTTTTCAAGGGGTGAAATTGGAAAGGGAATAGGGGAAAAAATGAAGAACAATGGAGGGGAATGAAGAGAGAAAAATGAGAAAAAAGTGAAGAGATGAGAAAGGTTGAGATGTGTTTGAAGTGAGCCACCAAGGGGGTATTTATAGGTTGAGAAGGCTGCTAAAAATAGCCAAAATCAGCAGAAAAAGACCCCCCATGGCTAGCCACACATGTGGCATGTTTGAAGATTTCAAACATACTATTTTAAGGTAGGGGCAAATCTAGAAAGACATAAATAGTAGAGGGGTTTGAATGCAATTTGAAGGAGTCTTCAAGGGCCATTCTGCAAGCCAAATAATCAACCAAGCAAGCTGATTAGGTCAGCATGTGGGACAGTTTTGGGCTGCCCAATGCTCGGTTGGACCGATTTTCTTGGTTCAGCTCAACTAGGCCCCTTTTCATAATTAATTAATAATAATTTATTTAACCCAAATTAAATTGGCTTAAAATTAAAATTAATTATATTATGAATTAATACACATAACTTGGACCGTCTTAGGCTGAAAAATTAATTCGCCCTGATGCTTCAAAATTGCTTCTCGGTTTTGCACTTCTAGCAGTGTCTGTCGAGCCGTTTTTCGCCCTTTGTGCAAATCTATCGAAAATAATAAAAAAAAGAATCAAAATTTGATATAAAATTAATTAAAATTCAACATGTTCATAATTTGAGTTCAATTTAATTATTTTGTAATTATTATTTATTTTTTGACACAAATTTACCGAAACTGCATGAATATGAGTTAAAAATAGCATGAAAAAGTGTGTACATTTTCGTGTTTCCAGTGTCCCAGGTCCTGTGTACCTAAAATTTGCTTCCAAAACAAGGTATTTCAACACAAATTCCTTAGGTTCCAAGCTAAACCAAAACTAGCTATAAGCATGCTTCCAAACACTTATAATTGAGTCTAAAACATACCTATTTCATGTAACTTATGTGCCTAACCAATGTGCCCTCATTGACACCACAAAATTTGTACATATATATATTGAGCCATTCACCTAAGATTTCATCACCAAATCTATGTTATTCCATCAACAATAATGCTTTCAAATACCAAATAACAAATCACATGACAAAAGCAAATCAAACATGTCCATTATTATATGTTAACTACCTTATGTTCATTCGATATATTCTATCACCACAAGAATTACCAAAACCAAAACAAGGCCTATCAAACAAAAGCACAAACATTGCCATATCAAATAGGATTAACATGAAACATATCTTACCAATTCATAACCTTATAAACTTAATTACAATTCAACTAACAAATTAACTTTACTTCATCAAACCCTATATACATGCCACACCTTAAAATGACTCGAAAACAAAAGCTACCGAGAAGAGTCTGAATAGTGTAAGCGTTGAAGCTGATCCATCCAAACCATTCCAAAAAACGTTAACTACAGAAAACAAAACCAAAACCAAACAAACAAGTAAGCTTATGAAACTTAGTAAGTCCATAGTCAAAATTTAATTTAACTTACCTTAACTTATAACAGGTCACTAATTACTAAAATCATTTAAATCCTGACAACCATTTCCAAAATCATATATCATTAGCACCAAAATTATTCAAACATATAACTCAATATCTATATTGGCTCAAATTAAAGCAAACCATGATTCCATACATATTCATATATACACAAACAAATCATTATACATAAATCCAAGTCAAAGAATAATTTTACATTTAAACGTAGAGTTCCATGGCCCATTAAACTATAGCAAATTGACTCGAATACTCGAGTTTCCTCTAAAACACACCAGAGAGCATCGAAATGCTAACAGAGGCACCAAAGTGCAATATCGTACAAGCAGTCGTACTAACCCTATTGGCATGCCAACCATATCATAGTCATTTACTACATTCAATCGGCCATTATAATTCAATTCAACGTTTACAACTACAGACACTTTACAATTTCTGTACACATCATCAAATTCCTTTCAATAACCTAGAATCACAATATTCACCAATTATCAAATACTTATTTCTTACTTATACTAAATTGCAATATTTAAAGATTTATCACTTATTTAAAAATTTTCATATTAACACAATTAAATCAACATATATTAATACAATTCATAAATAAGAACATATGTATATCTTATACTACGAACTTACCTAATATATACCAACGGTCGACTCGTAGGGACTATTCCATAATTTTTCCTTTTCTTCGGTTATCCTCTATACAAATCAAATCTTGATCTATAATAATTAAATTCAACTTTATCAAATTCAAATACATAACCCAACTCAAATTTATGCACATGGCCCTTAAATTTTCATTATTTACACATTTTCCTTAAACTTTTACATTTCTCACAATTTAGTCCCTAAACTCAAAATTCCAAATTTAACAAAATTATTCAAATACTCATGCTAGCCGAATTTACTCCCATACACAAACAGTTCATATTTATTAAAAATTCACTAAATTCCCATGTCAATTTTAACATTTTATCAAATTAGTCTTTTAACCAAAACTATCAAAAATCACATTACAAAATAGTCTTAATCAACAACCAAGACTACAAATTCATTATTTAACATCAAGAATAACTAAGATTCAATAATGATAAAATCCAGAATCTTTAACAGTTTCGAAAACGGTGATACGGGTTAGCTGAACTTAATTGCAACGATTGCAAAATTATAAAAATTACAAGAGACGGATCAAATTTACATACCATGCAAAAACAAAAGAGAAGATTGAAGCTTTGAAGGTTCTTTTCCATAAGGTTTTCAGTTTTCAAAAGAAGAGAATAAATATGATGATAATTTTTTTTATCTTTTATCTTTTATTATTATGTTTTATTACTTTTAAACTTTAAATAATAATAATAACACTTATTTTAGACCAAGAAGAAAGCATTGACTGTCCACACTAATTAAAAATGGCCTATTTTCCATGTAAGTGCTCCCTTAATCACTAATTTAACCATTTAATCACTGAAAGTCAATAGCGATTAAATTACAATTTAGTTCTTTTTAATTAATTAACTAATTAAACAATAACTTTTCTAGACTGAAACTACACATACATAAATAATAACACCGTAAATATTTTTATTAAATATTTACAAGCTCGATATATTGAAGTGAAGTCTCGATACCTCAGTTCATGAAACCACTTGACTCTTGGGACAACCACTTATACTGAACTATTATTCAATTAACTAAAAATCACCAAATCAAAACTCATTATCAAATTATAATTTACTCATACGAATTAAATAATAATTAATATGAACTTACTCATTGGATTTGTGGTCCTGAAACCACTGTTTCTGACACATCAGAAAACGAGCTGTTACAAAATCACTTCAGCGAATCAATCAACTACGCATTGAATTTCAAATGGCTAAACTGTAGATTATTCCATAGACACAACTATTGCAAAAAGTAAGGTGGACATATAATTTAGGATATCTCTTGTAGATACTTAAAAATGGCGGACTGTTCCGCAGATACTCCACATTGTGATAGGTCTCGCAGAACTTAAAACGCGAAACATAATAGAGCTAAACTTCATTTTTATTATCATTCATCATGAAAAGTTAAAGTAATCACCTTCAAAGTGTAACAAGCTTGTTTATAAATATCCAATAGACTATATACATGCCACTTAGACTGACTTAAATAAATTTGAAATCCACCACAACTTCGGGGGGATAGTATGAACTTTTTTGCTGATTTGGCCAACGAGCTCTGAACGTTCAAAATCTACAAGATTAAAGCAATCTAGTCATAAGTATTAAGAATACTTAGTAAGCTCATACAAATTTGATAGTTAACTTACCTCACATAATAATTATAGAATAATTTAACACGCAAACACATGTTACCTATTAGCCAACACAATTTGCCAATAAGGCAAATACATATACTTTATCCCTTACAGTATATCGAGTATGAAACACAATTCAATAACGCTTCAAACCAAATTCATTTCCATACCTTTCATGATGCAGACTCCAATTATAATAGTCAGTTCTTTTATTTCCCTTCATTTCTTAACTTGCCAATTTCACATTACACATGTTTTATATTACTCGATGAACATCATAAAAGAACTCAAAATACAGGTCCGTTGCACATCAAAGGTTCGTCCGAGATAATCACATACAGAGGTGTCAGGTTACCCATCCAAGCTAAACCTTTATCGACACAATGAAAGCTTGGTCAATGCTATATATACATGTAAGGTTACAGTCTAGGTTAAACCTTTAAAACAACATCAGATTACCAGTCCAGGCTAAATCTATGTCACATGTATCTTTGCATCCACAACAAATGCTAGATCTTGGAATCATCAAGAAATAACATGTAACTATATGCATGAGTCTTTTACTAAGTTCATCGAGACATTTTCATTTTGTAATTTCACTCACATTCCTTCGTAACTTAATTCAGTATCTCCCCTTTATATATTTAACAACCCAAATCTAACTTACCAAATTTTCAATTATACAATTTAAGAGCAAAAAGGAAAGAAAGTTAAATAATGTTCATATTCTATGAACTTACCTGCGGAATGATAACTCACCATAATAGAGTCTACTCAATAACTTTTCCTTTCCCACGATCTTCTATTGACAGATTCAAATCTTGATCTATTACATAATTTAATTCAATTTTTATCAACCAATTTTATTCATTAGCTTATAAAACATATAAGTTAGTTTAGTTCTATCACCCAAGATTCCCTTAAGCCTAACACGTTATACAATTGAACCCTTTTATAACAAAGTTTATAGAAATCTCAAATTGGTTTCAAAATGTCTATACTTAAGCCTTGATATTCAGAACCAAAAAAAATTTATTTTACCAAGTGGTCCTTTTTCATAGCTTCACTTCTAATCTAATCATTTAACACTACAATATCAAGCATTCAATAATGGTAATCCCGTGAAATCTTTAACGATTTTAGAAAGGAACACCACCATTAGCTAGATTGAAACAGAACAATCTCAAAAAACATAAAATTCATGCACACTAGGTTTGATTTAGCTTACCATGTAAGAGCACAAATCTTGACCGACTTTCCTAGCTCAATAAAGAAGAAAAACAGTGATGGAGAGGATGATGGAAAGAAAATAAACTATCTTTTTCCATTCACTATGATACAGTATATATACATGTCTAATCTAATTATTAATTAAGATTAATATCATTATAAGTAATGCCAAAACTTGCCTGACCATTTTATATAAAGATAGCTAAATTATCATTTTAGTCCCTAATCGATTAACTTGTTATCATTAGCAAAAGAAATCTATAAAGGTCACTCTACCACATTTATGATTTTATCCCTATACTATAATCAAATTTTTAATCAGTCAATTTACCAAACCAGATATTCATATAATAATATAATAGACTAATAATTATTAAATTTTAAAACTTACAGGCTCAATCATCGGTAAACGGAGTTCCAAAACCACCATTTCTGGCATCACTGAAAATGGATTGTTACAAATGTACCCCTTATATTCTCTTCACATGATTAAATTCTTCTATTATATTTTATGTTTCAACATAATCTTCAATAGAAACCCTCTATTGGCATAATTAATTTTAACGAATTTGTCAACAACCTCCGGGCATCCAAATTCAAACCAATGTTTTAAGGTTTGTTTCCAAGCTCTCTTTACTTCATTCTCATGCTCTCCCTTACTCAATTCTCCTATTGTACGATTGTGTCAAGTTTATTCAAGGTGACGAGGTGTTATATCTTCAACAAGAGGGGTTGTTGCTTGTGGAACAATAAGAATATTTTCCATGAAATCTAGATAGAGTCTATCCAATGTTCAATAAATCTTCAATATGATCTCCATGAGTTGCAACTTTATGCTTCACATGAGCAACAATAACTTGATGATCTCTATAACTAAGACATTATTGATCTTTTCTCTCCCTAATTTGCTTTTGTCGAAGTCTCTTAAATTTCTTCCAATCACGCATCACTCTATAACAATAAGGCCTATTGAGTCTAGATACCCCACAATAATGGCATATGAAATTTTCTTTCTCCTTGTTACATATATATATGTTATTGTTTAGGTATTTTTCCATCAACTATTGTAACATTAAATTTAACATCACTTGTATCTCTCCATCTTTGATCATTCATCAACTTGTAACAACAAGATCTAATATGTTCAGACTTTCCACAATAGTAACAAACATGTTTTTTTTTATTCTTATTTTTACCTATATCAATGGAAGAAGTAACAACCATATCGTTAGATTTAACAAAATTCATAAGCAACATAAGTTTCTTACCAAGTTCACAACAACTAGGTTCGAATCTTCCAACAGTTGAGATCTCATCACTTTAGTTTCCATATTTTTTAAGAATAGCTTTGGCATCATTTAACTATTTCTTATTTTCTTTCAGAGTTCCATCTATTTTAGCAATGATCTTATCATTTTCCTTGATAGTTTCATCAAGCATTGTGTTAGCCTTTTTAAGATTGGCAATTACATTATTTATTTTCTTTGATGCCTTTACAAGCTTTACATTTTCACCTTTGAGTCTGACATTTTCATCCTTCAAAGCTTGATTTAGTTGACATGGTTGATTCCAATTATCCATCATTGACAGGTAAGATTCCTTTAGCCTCTTGAAAGGAACATTATTTCAATTCTGGTGCTTCAATCATCAAATATAGAACTAAGACAGAGTGAACTTTCTCTTTGGATGTCATTACTGTAAAGCATAGTCAGGATCCCTATAACATCCTATAGAAGGGACTAGAAGTTTGGGTCTAGCAAACTAGGGTTCACTAGTAGATGTGGTGAGATGATGTTCACTAAAGGGTTAGGTGAAGTAGGCATTCGCTAGTAGGTTTGGCGAATATGTATCCGCTAGAAAATTTGGAAAGTAGAAGTTGTCAGTGAGTCTAACGAATTGCAAATATTGGTTTAGGCCTAGCAAGTTGAAATCGTTAGTATAATTGGCGAACAAGGGTTCACCAGTAGGTTTGGTGAACAGGATTTTCCCAATAGGTTGGTGAACTAGGATCATCAATTTTGGCCGCATGTGAAAAAGAACAGTTGTACCTGAGTTAAGAAGTTAACTTATACTACAACACCATTCATGCGCGTAACTATTTCCTACTTCTACTACAACTAAAGTATCCTAGGAACACTAAAACACTTAGTGCCTATAAATTAAGTTCATTTCCATTAGAAAGTTCATATTATGTTATTCCTTTAAATTCTTCATCAATTAGTTTGCTACCAAGTTTTAAGAACCCAGATTTAAGCCCTTAGAATCAAAGGTAAGACTATGTTCCTCTATTGATGTTTAGAAGAGTTTACAATAAGGAAAGCTAGGTCACTTATGTTTATGTATGTATTTTGAATGTGTTGTTTGTAATTTATGTATGCCTATTGCGAACCTAACCCCAAATGTTTTCTGGGGTATTATTACCTTGAGCATTTTCACCTCAATGTCGTGTGAGGATCGATCAACTTGAGTTTTGTCAATGTTTCCTTTTATGACCAAAAGGTGTGTTAGGTCGTTGACACCTTCACTCAAAATCAATTTAAGCCCTAAGTTAGTAGTTAATGTTAGATCTACTTCTAAATATACTATTACATCTACGATAAAGTTAATTGGATCGAATACTTCTTCGGTGAACTTCAATTCTTTCTCGTTTTCGATTCCAAACTCTTGTTGACTTTCAAAATTTAATTCTAGATGGTTGTCGGTAATAAATTGGTTCTTTGGATCGAAATTGGGAACATCATGTAGACCTCTTCCAATGGAGTACTTGCTTTGGATCTTTGCCGAAAGAATTCCTCTAATTGATCCAATTATTGTTGGATTCTTTTTGATTTAGCTTGGAATTCTCGCTCGTGGTTGTCTTGTTCGAACGTATAGCCATACAAATCACAAGGAGTTTCAGTTAGTTACTCATATTTTCCCAAATGCCGGTCATGTATTTGCCTAGGTACATTATCCATGATTACATCCAACTCATTATCCAAGACAATCATTGTTTCATTTCTTCATTGGAGAAGTTCTATCATAAGCGATTTTTGGTTCTCCGTAATCCCCTACTGTTCATATACTCACTCATCGTATACTTTTTTTACATTAATTGGGTTCATCAAATCTCTATCTCTCTCGTCTGTATTCTTGTTCGGCTTAGGTGGGAGTTCATTCGAATACTTAGGCTACTCATCTTTGTAATCATGACTCTATTGGTTTGTCGAAACTCTATACAACCAACTCGATTTGGATTATTCGTGCACAGACCTATAAAAATCAACATCCATGATTAAATCTACTAATCAACAAGGTAAGTAAAAATATTTAAAATACAAATATTTAATTAACTACAAAAATTAAAAATTAAAATAGTTAATTATGTACAAAAAATTAGAATACTGTCTAGTTCGTTCGTCTTTTGATTAATACTATTTTACAATAATCAATCTAATAAAATTTTCACAGTCGCAATCCCCAGCAATGACGCCAACAACTTGACCACCTCCAAATGTGTGAACATTTATAGTATAGATCATGAAATTAAAAATATATAAAATCAGTGCGGTATTTGCAAGTTAACAAGTCAAATTGTAATATAGAAGTGTTACAATAGAACACGGGTAAGTATTTTGAGGATCATACCCAAGGGATTGTAGATTGGAGAAATTTATTATTAAATTAATTACAAAAAATAATTACTAATCTAATTGATTTGCAAATTAGTAGTGTGAAACCAAATTAAAATAGTGATTAAACTTAATTAACCTAATAAACCTAAATTAACCTAATGGAATTTCCTATTCCTAGTGTTAAAAATGCGAGCTCTTGGCCTATTGTCAATTAAGCCCCTAATTACCTAATTAATTCAATAATTATCCTTAATTGAGACTTTATCACCCTTAGTAAGGATACTCTTTCATTCTCATCTACACTAAGGATTACCACCTAACTCACCCTTCATGTCTCTTCCTAGGCATATGGATACCCTCCCGATCTCACCGCTTGGCACAAGATATACATGACAGGATACTCTTCTGGTCTCACCTGTCTACATATTCTATTAAGAGCGTCACTCCCTAATAAACTAAGCACTCTTGAATAAACACCCAATTTTAGATAAATAATTATTTAATTGACTAATCAGTTCCATAACTGAAACATGCTAGATATAAAATAAACATGAGAATTTATTCTAATATTCATACAAACATTAGTTTATTAGGATAATGAAATATAAATAAGAGAATAAAAGAAAGAGATAAGGAAATTGCTCATTGATAAGTAATTGAAGCGTGGTTCCGGAACAATCTCCGCTCGCAATTGTCTTCACATCGGAATAGAAAAGTTCCGACTAAGTGAGCATAAAATACAAATAAATTTGAATAATAAAAACTATTTTAAGCTAACTACGTCCTGAACACCAATCCTAGTGACCTTAATGTGACTTATATAAGCTACGGGCTACTTGGTGACCACTTAACCTAGATACACATTTGATACTAATTAATGTAAACTGTTGAATATAGGGTCAACTTATGAAAATATCCCAAGAGTGTCGTCCAAGGAATCAATTTCATTTTGGCCTGCCTTCGTCGTGTCTTCATGATATGAGGAAACTCCTTGTCACGATGTCAAGTGTTTTCTCGGCCTTGGCAACTTCATTGATAAGTGTTGCAACACAGGCTTCTTGTATCACGGCCCAACAATTATTCCTTGTATTCTTGAATATAAATTGATAGCCTATACACTTAATTAGCCCATTAGTCACTCTCGAGGCCCAAGTTGGCCTTACGGGTCATAAAAATACTAAAAAGTGCATAAAAGCATTTATTTTAAAAATAATTAAATCTAAACTAAGAAAACTAAAAATGCATATAAATATGATAAAATCACCAGAAAACAAGCTCATTCAGTGTCGAAATGTACCTAAACTACGACTACAATTGGCAGTAGGTCAAAATCCCACACTTTAGCAAACTAAAGTCGAAGATAGTGGGGAAGATTGAGTGGTAAAAAGTCGAGAACGATTAGTCCGCCTTGTAAAAAAACACAAGCACGATCGATGTAAATAGGTTTATTTTTATAAACGTTACTACTGGTCAATTTCGAAAAAAAATTTAGAAAGTATGTTGTGCTTTATTCCACTATTTTCAAACTGAATTTTTCAACAAGAGTGATACCCTAGCCATAGGTTACCTTTCTTGTAAGCAAAGAAAATTTAATTTGACCTAATTATACATTTCTACACTCAAGTCTCAATACTTAAGGAGCATGTATTAAGACCTCTAAAGTCAATAACCAAAATTTGGAAAAATAGGAGCCAAGTCTATAAACTTGAGCTTCAAATCTCGAGACTTATGGGCCAAGTCTCGAGACCTGAAGCAAAGGTATCGAGACCTTTGAAGTTAGTGTTCAAATTTAGAAAATAGGGGACCTTAGTCTAGAGACATAACAACTAAATTTCAAACCTACAGTACGAAGTCTCGATACACTTTCCTATGAGTACCGATGCTTCATAGTTAACTATTAAACCATAGTTAAATTGATCTAAAAGGTCACGAGTCCCTGTTTACGCTATAGGTTAACTATTTAAAGTCTTCAAAATAGTTAACTCATATATAGTCACTAATCATTGACCATGTCACTGGAGATGCCCTAAGCATCGAATGTAACACCATCTAGTTGGAGTTACCGTTGGCTCAAGTTAGGGAGCCCAATATTATGCACTTTGAATCACTCAATTTTGAGTTCGGGAGCTCAAGTTATGACCATTTTAGTAAATACTGCGCCAGCAAAATTTTTGGACGTGATTATGATGGGAATTACGAGTTTCAGAATTTTTATTCGAGTTTAAATCATTTTGGGTTCAGGTTTTAGGTTTAATTTTTATTATATATGAGCTCAATATTATATTTATCAGCTCTTATTATTTTATTATTTTATTATTTCAACTTTTTAATAATTATTAAGTAGTTTAAGTTATTAGGAGTTTTATGTCAACAAGAAAGTTTAATTTAAAACTACTTCTTGTTTAGGTTAATTAGAGTTCTAGTATACTTAAGAGTTTTATTTAGATTTATTTAGCTAACCTATATATAGGCCTTTGCATTGTACACAAATCATACAATTGATTATTATTCAAATTCTCTTTGAGTTTTTCTTTTCAAGAATTGTTCTTGAGTTTCTTTTAGAAAAGTTTTAACAATCTGTTTAGATTATGGTGATCATCTTCAAACTTTTTATTGCCAAGATTTTTATCTTGGAGGGGAAATTAGAGCCGCTTGAAGGGGGTTGTAGATCTTTCGTGTTCCAAAGCTTCTTAGGATTTCTACATATCACGTTCTATCTTTTCCATCTATCTTTTTTTTCTTCTTTATTGTTCCAATCTTTGATTTATTGTTCTATTTATTTATCTTAGTTATTTATTTATTTTAATTATTTTATCTAACTTGGATTTGATTGCGTTTCAAGTTGTGTCAAAATCTAAGTTTCTTTCCGAATGTCTAGCATCCTAAGTCAAATCTGCGACTTGAACAAACTTTACGATCCTTCATTCGCTTCATTCCGTATAGTTAGGGGTGTTACATTAGATCCACAAATGTTTGGTAAAAGCTCTTTATAGACATAATATGATTTGAACCCAAAATATTATAATTTTTACCATCTAAACTTTACCATTTCAATCAAAATCACATTTAATTTTTATATAATTTATTAGACATTTGTTATATATAATTTTCACCCATATAATGAGCATAATATAATCTAATATAATTAAAATATGAATAAAAAGTTATGTGATTGTAAATTTAGGTATGAAAGTAGTTTGCAGGAGGTATGAACAAAAGAAATTGTTACATACGTTTTTTTTTTATAAAAGGTTTATATAACTACTGAAATAGGGCATAATACACACTTTTTCCATACCACTCATGAAAGTGAATTCCTAACCATCTCTTAGCTAAACATGAAGTTGAAAGTCTTTCAAAAACTATTTCCATGTTTCCCAACTCTACTTCTATTTTTAGCCCAAATACAAGTTAAAAAACATAAATTGCATAACAACATCTGAGTTGTATGAGTTGAGTTGTTATTCAATTTTTAATTTTTATCTTATCCAATTTAATATTTAAAAAAAGAAAAAATTGATAATTCAATCTTGATATAGATTAAATTTAATTATTTATTTACAAAAATAATAAAATATTTAAAAATTATTTTGTAAAAATATAAAAAAAAAGCTATTATAAATTTCAATAATAATTAAATAAAGGATATCAACATGAATGTGTGGTGCAATAGCTATCACAATTCTAAACTTTGTCTAATAAAAAGAGGGAGAAAGAGTGGTGCATTTTTTCTTTATGGCGTAATTGATGGTTTTGTTTGTGCAAAAAGTAATGCCTTTTTGTACCTCATTTGGTCTTTTCCTTCTTTATTACTATCATTCCTCAACTCTCAAGTCTTTAGATGTTCCTTTGAATACACCCACTTAAGGCCGAGCCCAGCCCGTTTGAATCATGCCTTCGACAAAGTGATTTACTATAAGTTAGGTCGGATCGAATTGGACCCATATGTATATATGAAATTAATATATATATATATTCAAGTTCGACTAGATATTAAAATTTATTTGAAATCATTATTTTTCTTAAATTACTAATCCAAAATCGTACACTCCAATCCATTTAACTTTTTTATTTTTATATTTTAAAGATATGCTATTTTTTATAACATTAAATATTTGATTTTCGTGATATAATATAAGTTGTATGATGAAAAACAAAGAACAGTGTCAAATACAGAAGTCTTTAAAGCTTGGATGAATAATTCAAATAAAAGTTTTCAAAATTTTGGGACTCAAATGTAAAAATACTATAGTTTTATAACCATGTGGACAAATGTTTTAGTAATAAGAGTATCCATACAATGAACCAACAACAAAAAAAAAATGGAAGATGGTTAGAGGATTTATTATTCAGTCACTTGGTATTTTTTTAATTAGGGAAAAGGATTTTAGTGACTTACTTGATTATTGGATAAAATTGGCAGCTTTTATTGAAAAAGGTTTTGCAGGTTCTCCGTGATTAAAAATTATTGAAATTAGCGAAAACAAATGTAATTATAAAATTCATGAAAGGTAGTGTAATTTAAAATGTGCAAAAAAGTTTAGGTGTGAAAGTAGTTTGTCAGAGATAATAAAAGGGTTAAAAAATAAGAATAAAGAATTGGCAATATTTATTTCTGTTGGCCCAAAAATAATATTTATCACTTTATAAGAAATAAAAAGAAGAAGATTTTAATTTATTACAAGGCTATTTTGGTAAAACGCTACGTTTCCGCGTGCTAGCCATTAATGATTGCGACGGGTCTCTAACTTTCAACAATTTGCATATATGTCCTTGAATTTTATTCTATTCATTCTTTTAAGGTTTTACATGAAAAATATTTTGATTTCCTGCTTTTATTCACTAAATTATAAGATAATAAAAATCTAAATTATTTTTTAATTAACTATGTTGGCTTTTATTAAAAAGACATAGTTAGGAATTATTAATTATTAAATTTGTATAATAAAGCTAAATGATATATATTGTTGTTTAAGCAATTTATTTTTTAATTTTAAAAAACAAGACATGGATAAACATTCAATATATAATAAAAATATATTTAATTATTTAATTATTTGAAGTATGTATTTAGTTAAAAAATAATTATATCTAAAAACAACAACCATTATAATGAGGTAGCTTTTTTTTTATCTTTTTATGTAAAATATATAAAAAAATTTAAATCCAAAATAAATTCATAAATATTTAGACTCAAACTCATAACAATAAAATTACCAAAATCTTAAAATTTTCATTTAAACCAAATTTTATTTTATTTATAATATATTTTATGTCATAATCTACTTCCGCTTTAAATTCTTAATATAACCACTTTATTATTTGATGTTATGAAAAATTTAAACTATAAGTAGCATTATGTGTTGTTTAGGGTATGTTATATATAAGTGATAGCTAATCCAAGTTTTAGATAAGACTCGAGTTAGCTATCTGTGACCTGAATAGGTGCCACCGAATGATTGAGTGCGAGGCGAAGCACGAGAAGACAGTAGGAGAGTTTGCTGATCTAGCTTGCGGATCCAGCTCAACAAATTGAGTGAGGATCACGGCCCTAGTCCGCATATACCTAAGGTGCTCACAGGAGGGAGATCACGTGTTCTGCAAGCGACCTAGAGTAAAACATGCGTCTAGTGGGCCTAAAGCCTGCTTAGAATGTAAGTCCAAGGAATAGAGAGGATCGCGTACATTGCAGGCGACTCAAGACGAAACACGTGTCCAACAGGCCATCTTAGGAATGATGGAGTTGAGACAAAACAATGGGGTCAAGTTGCAAGTTGTGATAGTATAAATACATGGATGCTTCAATTGATGAGATACGAGACAATATTACTCAATAGGGTATAAACTATTAATTTAGTTAGATAGAAGAAGAAAAAATATGATTAATATTTTCCTCAAATAAATATATAATATTTGTAAAAGTATATTGATTGACCCGAATCAAGAAAAAAACAATTAAATACTATTTTTAATTATAAAATCTTAAAAGCATTACAGTACAAAAGGAAAAAAAATCAAAATTTGAGAAAAATCTGAAATAACATGATCATGATTAAGAAAATTTTACACAGTACATGAAAATTTATTTGAGAATTATGACACCATAAAGAAGTTTTATTAGATAAAAGAAAAATGAAGTAATTAACAAGAAATATTATTTTAATTATTTCCTATCAATTTTCTTTTTTGTTTTAATGTAGGAGTTGAAATAAATAAAAAAATGTTCCAATGAAAAAGCACATTCTCATCATATCTAAATTATTCACAAAACACTTATCTCTGTCAACCTTATCATGAAACTTTGTAATAAATAAATTAAATCAAAAACCTTATCATCAAACCTTTTAATAATTTAATTAAATCAAAAGTCAAATGAGTACTATTTTTATTAAAATTAATTATATGATTCTTATTTAATTAAAGGTATATTTAATTTTATGGTATATAATTAGGAGATTAAAATCAAACATTTTTAATAAAAAATTGAAAAACTATTCATTGCACTAAATAGGTTTTCAATTTTTTAATTAATCATATATCATTATTCAACCTGGAAAAATTTTAAGGGTATAATAAAAAAATATAAAAGACTTTAAATTTTAATTTTAAGTTATAATTGTTATTTTTATTATTTATTTTAGTTTTTTTAGGTAAAAGACTAAAGAGAAAACAGAAACTTACATACCATATCAAATAATATTATTTTAAAGTTTTAATTCTTCTATATAAAAATTCATGAAAAAAAGTAATGCATTAAATGCAAATATTCTAAAAAAATAATAAATTTTAAAAAATAAAAACAGAAAGTAGTAAAAGTAATAACTAAACAAAAAGCTACAAAAAAAGTCAAATTTGGCAAGTTATAAAGCTTTTCTGTAAAGTACTTTTAACTCTAACGAAATTTCCACCATATAATGGAGTAAAAGTGAGAAAACGTGTAAATCGTGGGGACTTTTTAATAAATATAAAACAGTAAAAGGACTATTAAGAAACGAACAATTATAAGCTTTTAATGTTCACTCGGGTTTGTTCCCTTTTTTTTTTGTTTTTAAAATATAAAATAAATAATAATTAAAAAAACAATTGAAAGTAAAGCATACATTGCCCATAGCCTTCACTGCACCTTCCTCGCTACAGCGTCTCCATCTTTTCTTAAATTTCTCTTCATTTCCCATTTTTTGCCCTTTTTTTTTCCCTTTTATTTCCCCCCTTTTCGCAGCTTCTGAAACTGAGTGTTGTTTTTTCCACTTCATGTGATCGGTAAGTGCTTTTTTCAACATTTTTACTTAATTTTTTTGGCTTTTTTTGTTGGATTTTCTTTCTGAGTTTGGGGTTTTATTCTGTTTGGAAATCAGGGTTTCCTGTGTTTTGGGTGGTTGAAATCTGTGGGTATGTTCTTTGTTTAGCATGGTTGATTTTGAATTTCATTTTAGCTTTTATAAGACCCTTTGTGTGGTATTATGTTGATGGTAATTTCATAGTTCAATTGAGTTATTAATTTATCAAAACAAATTCAATTTTGATTTGAAAAGTGTTACTTTTTAGGTTAATCACAAGCGATTGAACCATTAAAAGATAATTTGTGATTTATCAATTTCTAGGTTGGTGATTTAGTTTGATTAGTTTTTAATTTAATTGCTTGATCTTAAATTGGTTTTGGAATTTAAATTGAAAAGAATCTGTGAAACAAAATGCTGAATTTCTTGGCTTGTTTTTTAAAAGATTTTGTTATTGAATTGTTTTTCTTGTAGATCCATTTTTGGGACTAAAAGATGGTAACAGAATCTTGGTTTCGTAATCTTTGGAAAATTCCGCGGAGGCAAGATGGAATCTCTGAGAAGGTTGAGATCGGAGTGTTAGCATTCGAAGTTGCGAGCTTGATGTCTAAGCTTGTGCATTTATGGCAGTGTTTGAGTGATAAGCAGGTTTTTAGGTTGAGAGAGGAAATCACGAATTCTGTCGGGATTAAAAAGTTAGTGTCCGAAGATGAAGAATACATTGGGCGCCTGATATGTGCAGAAATGGTCGAAAATGTTACCCACGTGGCGAAGTCTGTGGCTAGGCTTGTGAAGAAATGCAATGATCCAGGGTTGAAGAGTTTTGAACTTGCCTTCACTGAGTTGATCCATAATGGTGTCGACCCTTACGGCTGGATATTTTCGTTGAAGAAGATGGAAAGGAAAGTGAAGAAGATGGAACGTTTCATTTCAGTGAATGCAACTTTGTATCAAGAGATGGAATTGCTTGCAGATCTCGAGCAAACACTAAAAAGGATGAAAAGTGGTGATTCAGCGCAGGAGAGTTGGCTTGAATTTCATAAGAAGGTTATGTTGAAGCAGCATGAAGTTAAGAGCCTACGGGCGAGCTCTCTTTGGAATAAGACTTATGATTATACGATTCGTCTTTTAGCAAGATCGATATTCACGATATTCAGTAGGATCAAACATGTCTTCGGATTTGAACACAAGGTAGATGTTGGGGATTCGAAGGTGATGGATTCTGATTTTATGCATCGCAGCCAATCAGTTTCTGCCTTAATGCATGCTTCCGTTCGTCCAACTGAGAACACTAGCCTTCCTAGGTTTTCTTCAGGTCCGTTGGGAATATTTAGCACTAAATCAGGCCCAATTCCAGCACCAGATAAAACAAATTATTTCCATTCAGGGCCACTTGTTGGCTCAACCCCAAAATCAGGCTCTATTTCCGGGAAGAACAGAAATTTCAACTTCCATTCGGGGCCGCTGGGGAGAACTGCAGGACGATCGGGACCACTTTTTGGAATGGATAAAATCAGCAAGATTTGGCAGACTAACAACCATTCAGCTGCTGTTAGTGGAAAGAAACCTCATTTGAGAAGCAATAGACTTACTCAAGTGGGACCTTTTAAAGGATGTATGGTAGATAGTGGTGCTGTTAGAAATTGTTACATAAGTTCCAATGGCATTCATTCAGGAATTCCCAATGGAACCAAAGATGGAAATCTTAACCTTCCAGAAGGAAATGCTATTCAAAGTAGTTCGTCTGTGTTTAGATCTCAATGCCGGTTGTTGGATGCTCCACCCGAAACTCTTGGTGCTTCTGCTTTAGCATTGCACTATGCAAATGTTATCATTGTAATCGAGAAGTTAGCAGCATCTCCTCACTTGATTGGTCATGATGCTCGAGAGGATCTGTACAACATGTTACCTGCAAGCGTGCGAGCGGCTCTGAGGGTAAGGCTAAAACCATATGCAAAGAGCTTAGCTTCATCGGTTTATGATACGGAGCTTGCTGGAGAATGGACCGAAGCAATGTCTTCCATATTAGAGTGGTTGGCACCACTAGCTCATAACATGATTAGATGGCAATCCGAGCGGAGTTTTGAACAGCAGAGCTTTGTTTCCCGGACTAATATGCTTCTGGTGCAGACCCTCTACTTTGCAAATCGAGAGAAGACAGAAGCAGCAATTACCGAGATTCTCGTTGGTCTGAATTATGTATGGAGACACGGGAGAGAACTCAACGTAAAAGCACTGCAGGAATGTGTGGGCAGCAGAATGTCCGATGAATGTTTGGATCTTGAGAAATAAAGTTCTTTAACCTTGGTTTGCAGTATGATATTTCCACATAGCAATGGTATCGAGTTGAATTCATGCAAGATTCCATTCCCAGCATGCAACAGAGTCTTCTCTGTTCAATTTGCCAGCATCAATCGAAGATGAATGAATGATCCAACCTACTGTGAAATTCAAGCCGAAAGCATTCTTTTATCATATCAGGTATAATTTGAGCTTTGCCGGTGATCTCTACCTAGTTTTGAAGATTCTGCATAATACCCTTTTTAAGCAATCGTCCACTAAATGTGTATATTATTTAGCGATATCGATACCCTTTGGAATTAGTTGTATATTTACCATATAGGCTCTTTATTCGCCTATATATATATGTCACGGGTGCCTCTTGGTTGAGTGTTGTTTTATGAGCAGGATATGTTTTGATGTGAGAATATCGAGTTTTCCGATCCTTTATAAGTGAAGCAGGTTGCTTGGCTCGAATTCGAAGTCGAATATCACCCTTTTTAAAGGCAATGGCAGTGAGTTTGGTTGAATTTGTCTCTTTGTTGAATGATCTCTCATGGTAGCATTGATAATGTTCAGGGAAGAAGAGCTTTTTTACTTACTAGTATGATCTTTTGTGTTTGTATTCGCTTGAAAATTGGAAAATTTATGGTGAAGACCCTAAAATAGGTCTTAATCATTGATTAATGGCGTTTATGTTGGGATGAATTTTGTGTATTTTATCTTATATTTCAATTTTGTTATTCAGATTTAATGGTTTTTCTGTTTTTTTTTTTGTAAAATTTGCAATTCTATTTTAAAATTTTGAATCCCATTTATTATCCTCATTAAATACGAGGAGTACTATTCGAATTGTTGGTCAGATATTGAATTTGAATTTAGTAAATTCAGAAAAAAAAAAAGAAGAAAAATTCAAAGAGAGCAAAAGATTTAGATATTCAAATGTGGAAAGAGTTAATATTTGCATTTTTTTCGAAATTAATATTGATAATAATTAAAATATTTCCATTCAAATATGTGTGGGTTTTTATATTCGTTCATGGTGAAGTATCAAATGTACCTCCGCCTCAAACTGAGCTTTGCATTGTGAGTACGTTACTCATTTTCCAGATTTCAAGTTTCAAATTTGCAGCTCCATATTTTCTCTTCCTTTTATATTTTCTTATCATTTTATTTTATTTTATTTTTATTATAAGGGATAGGCTTATTTATATAGGTGTAAAAATAAATTGGTTTTACACATTTTCATATTTTGTACACGATTAATATTTTAATAATTTAATCATCAGATTTCATGTTTTATTTAAGCAGATCATGCATGTTAAAGTTTGATGTAAATTAAAATATTTTTTAACTATTTGTTATACGTAAATAAACCTTTCAATTGATATACATATATATAAAAAATATTTTAGATTGATATGATAGAGATATTAGATCAATTAAAAAAATTATATGCATGAAAAATAAAAATATATTCATAATAAACTCAACAGTTGAATTATTAAAATGTTAATTGTATAAAAAAATTATGATTTTACACTAGTATGAGTGGTTCCTGGTTAAATTAGCAATATATGTCGATTTTGGAAGATATTTAGGGTTTTAGGTTGATTTTTTTGGATATTTAAGAAAATAAGCTGATTTTTGAGAGAAGTAGAAACCATGTCCAGCAAGACGTGTTGTAACACCCTTAACCCATATCCGTCGTCGGAACAGGGTTATGGAGCATTACCAGAATTTTTCAAATAATTTATGTAAATTACTATTCATTAACCAAGATTATTGATAACATCCCTTAAATGGACCCTCGAGGCCCAATACGAGCATTAGAATTGAGTCGAGACTTAATCGGAAACTCTAAGAATTTTTTGCGAAATTTCAAAATTTTTCCAAGTTACAGGGCACACATGCCCATGTGGTCCAAGGGACACACCCGTGTGACCCTGAGACACGCCCATGCTACAGGCCGTGTCTTACCCCGTGTAACTCTCTGACTTGTGCACACGGTCATGCCACACGCCCATATACCAGGCCATGTGTCACACAATGGTCTAAACACACGCCAGTGTGTCTACCCGTGTGGACAAAATAAAGCCATTCCTACCTTCATTTCTCACCTAAAATCATACCAAATTCCTGCACCAAACTTACATCCAAATACCAACCAATCCAAGCATTGAATTCAAGGAATTTATAACATGATATATTGTTACATGCATTCATGCTTAAATCTTGCCTTTCTCAATCAATCAATAAGAAACACTTATGTTATCTCCATAAAATAAACTTAAATACATATATATATACATGTACCAAAACATAATCATCACTAGCCATTCCAATGGCTAGATTACAATATGACCTATATAACCTATACATGCCATTGTAACCATAATTACTTTACCATATTGTACCGACATGGGTCGATAGATAGTATGAGTGATCTCTGCCAAGCTTCCAATCCGACAAGCTTCCGATTTACTCTAAAACAAGGAAATAAAACTAAGTAAGCATAAAATGCTTAGTAAGTTCGTATAACATGGTACTTAACTTACCATTCATTCTATTTTGAGGTAGCTATGTAAGGCATATTTAATCAATTTGACCTCAAGCGCTACACATATCCTCATTGCCCTTATTAGTCATATATTCCATAATAACATCAAAACATATATGGGCTCAACAACAATCAAGTTTCCATGCACATATGTTTTCCACATGTATTCATTTAACATGTATAAATCATCTCTTTATATTACAAGTATAATTTCATAATAGTTCAATCTCGAGTTCAGGTTATCTCATGTCAGAACTTATATCATTCGAAACATCAAGGTCACACAAGTAGTAGTACACTCAAGGTGTACAAGTCTATAATCAAGGATGAATATTCTCATCAAACAATTTCCATGTACAAATATCATCATCTCATACTTTCATATAGCACTTGTCATGTATCATCATTTTCTTGTATTTCAGATGGATACGTGTAATAACTCATTTTATTAATCGTATCTTCTCATGTTTGGAATTGTCACCTATTGAATTTATCTGAAATATTGATGGATACACAGGTAATACACTCGAGGTGTACAAATTAGGATACGTCAATTCATGTCCAATGGTACCTATAAGGTACTATTTCAGAGAGTACACTCTCGAGCCACACATGTATACAACAGGATTACCAGTCCAGGCTAAATCTTTCTTATGACATATGCTCTATAGAGCTTGATCTGGATTACTCGTCTAGGATAAATCCAATCCGTAACATATGCTCGAGAGGACTTATGTCAGGATTACCCGTCTGGGCTAAATCCTTTCTATATTGAGGTCAATAGGATTACTCGTCCGAGCTAAATCCATCAGCAACAAATGCAGAACCTTATTCATTATGGGAAATCACATATCCATCGATTTTCCATTTATTTAATCGGAATTTAAAAATTTTCAAGCATTATCGGGCATGTGATTATTTCATACATTCATGACATTCATATAATTCAAGTAAACACATTCCACATTCATTTCAAGCATACAAGTAACATTTTTACCATTTATCATTTATTGGGCATTATTATTGATCGTGCTTTGTTAGATGTATTTTCAATGTCATATATATATGATATTTATACAATTCACAAATATAACATTTAATTCAAGCTATAAATATACACAATTTAGTTACACAAACTTACCTCGACAATGTTCATGTACGTAAAATCTAGTAATTCGACATTTTTCTCTTTCCTCGTTCTAGCTCTGAATTTGGTCTATCTGGATCTATATGAGTAACTTTACATCAATTTATCACATTTCATATTCAAGTGGACTCAATTTACATCGTAGGAAAATTTAACATTTTGCCTCTAACTTTTCCATAAATTCCCATTTCGTCCTTAGGCTAGGAAAATGAAATTTATGCAATTTACTCCCTATTCCAAGACTAACCGAAATGTCACCTTAAAATTTACAGAACATATATTCTACAAAACTCAGAATTTTTCTTCAATTTTTAGAAATTTATATTTTAGTCCCTAAATCATGTTTTCATCAAAAATCACTTTGTAAAAGTTGTTTATCTATCAACAACCTTTCATTTTCTACCTTAAATTTCAAATTTTCAGCATATTCATCCATGACCTAATTTCAATACTTTGATAACTCTTCAATTTGATCCCTAAAATAGATAGATTAAGCTATCTCTGTTTTAAAAATATCAAAATTACTAGAAACGGGACGAGAAAACTTGCCCAATTTGGCCAAGAAAGTTTCTTTTCTCTCTCCTAGGGTTTCCATGAACTATTTTAGGGAAGAAGATGATAAAAATGATTTTTATTTCTATTTAATTAATTTATCATCTTTATAATTTTGATTTCCAATTTAGTCCTTATCCTTTTTCTAATTTTCCATGGATGGATCATCCAAAAACATCTACTAACTTTTTATTAATGGTATAATTATCACATAAGGACCTCAAGTTTTGAATTCTATAGCTATTTAATCCTTCTAGCTACTAGAATTTAACTTTTGCATTTTTTGCGATTTGGTCCTTTCTGTAATTAAGCACATAATCGGTAAAATTTTCTTATCAAAATTTTCACATGACTTTTCTAACATATTATGGACCATGTAATAAAATAAAAATAAATTTTATTTTTCGGATCGGACTTGTGGTCCCGAAACCACTGTTCTGGTTTCACTGAAATTGGGCTGTTACATGCGTTTTCAGCCAATGGTAACTTTTTCTAACGATAAAAAGTAAAATGGCATAATTTTTTCTAAGGGATAAAAATGGCTAGTTTATTTTTTATATAAACCCAAGCCATTTTCTTCCCTTTGCATTCAAATCTCATTCTCCTAATTCTCTTTGTTCATCTATTCTTTCAATTCTCTCAACATTTTAGTTCTCAAATTTCATTCAATTTCTCTCAAAATCTTGTTGTTTTTTAATTTTATATTTTGTAATTTCTTTATTTTAACTGTTTTTTATAATGGTAATTCCGCTTAATCTTTTGGATGACAAACACATTTCCGACGTCTAATTGCAAATGGTAAGAAATATTATTAAAATTTTAATTTTGTTTAAGTTCATTATTAAATTGTTAACATTATTAATTTATAAACTTTTTAAGATTATATAATCAGACCGAAGAACGAATTTTAGAGATGTAAATACACAATTTAACTGCGAGGGCACCACGTGTTATTAACAACACTTACAAGAGGCGGGATTCTTACACGTGTCTCGTATGCTCGGGGGGACTAAATTGGATCCCACACTTATCAATGCTTTGGGGGAAAGGTGGAGACCTGAGACGCACACATTCCATCTTCCGTGCGGTGAGTGTACAATTACACTCGAGGATGTAACTTTACAACTTGGTTTACTAATGGATAGACAAGTTGTTACTAGGGGCAATGGTCGTTGGCGATTGGAGCGCAATTTGCGAGCAACTATTAAGCAAGGTGCCAAACAAGTTTTTTGGTAGCCAGATAGAGATGAAATGGTTGGAAGAAAATTTCAATTATATTGACAATTCTATGAGTGTCGTTGAAAGAGAACAATACACCCAAGCATTCATTCTAAGGTTAATCAGGGTATTCTAATGCTCGATAAGTCTCAAAATATGGTACATTTAAGGTGACTACTACAACTCGTCAACTTGAAAGAAGCGGAACAACTCAATTAGGGATCAGCTGTGTTAGCGATATTGTATCGAGAGATGTGTTGGGTGATGTAACCATAAAAAAAAAATTTCTGGTTGCATACTCCTTTTGCAGTCATGGGCATGGTACCAACTACTATTTTTACGTCCCCGAGTAAACGTCTGTTATGCTTTCCCACTCATAACAATGTAAATTTCATTTGATAATATAATTATCATAATATTTTTTCATTATTATATTTTTAAAATAACATATTATTTAAATAGGTGGAACAATGAGGTAAGTCATGTGGGTATAGCAAACGAGCTCGAAGATATTCAGCTGTTGTTAGATCAACGATTGAAAGCTAAGGATAGTTTTTGAATTTTTAAATTATATAATATTTAGGTAAGGATTTGGATTTAATATTAAGTACTTAATAAAAACTATAATTTCGTACTATAGTTTGAATGAATGCCATACATTGATTTGAGAATTCAGTAATGCATCTTGATCGAATTTTTGGCCAATCGCAATATCTAGCATGTCAAGGTGTCATTGATAGTTTTCACGACTACCGAGATACATGAATCTGATTGAGTGACGCGCCAGTTCGGGTTTAGGCAAAGTACTCCGACATTATCCAAGGACATCGAAGAACATTACAAGGTTGACTTGCAGGGGAGAATTGACGAAGATTATGTGAAATTCCACGCCAAATATATATACATTTAGGAGCATAGGTACAATTTCATACCTATGTGTGAGCCAATTCTCACACTAGATTTGGCAACCTCTTCAGATTACATGGCATAGTTTAGACATCACGATAAGTCACATCTATTGTCGAAAGAGGAAAGGAGTAGACACAGTCGTAAGAGGCCAAGACAACCCTACATGAGTACATGCCTTGATGGAGTCATTATCAGCTTCAACCCCACATGTGGCACCGTAGGGTGCACCACCTCTTGGCCGGTATGGTTCATATTATTCTAGGGCTTTCATTAACCCTATTTTTTACATAAGCGCCACATTATGCACCATCGTACCATGTATCAACACCTTCTGCAGGTGTATTTTTTGCACCACCTCCATCCCCAACACCATATGGAGCACAAATCCCGACAACAACACTAATGTATCCGCCATCTCTGACAGTTCCAACATTTTATCCGCAATTGTGTTGTAACACCTCTTACCCGTATTCGACGCTGGAATAGGGTACGAGGCATTACCAGACTTAAATGTAAGAAAACATACAAAATCAATACATAAATTTCCGTTCAAATTTAAAACTTTTCACATACATTCAATTCATCCCTATAACGAGCCTACGAGGCCCAAAACATGCTTTGGAAGTGGTTCGGGACTAAATTGAGAACGTTAGAAAATTTCACAACACTTAAAATTTTTTTATCAAACAAGGGTCACACACTCGTGTGGCTTGGGACACGCCCGTGTGGGTAGGCCGTGTGGTCACATACGCCTGTGTTCAGACCCCGTGTAATTCTCTGTTTATCATCCATGAACAAAATGAAGTCACACGGCCAAGGTACAAGCCCATGTGCTTAGGCCGTGTGGTCAATTTAATTTTCCTAATTTTTCATAAAATAGGTGCAGACTTCACATGGCCAGGGCACATGCCCGTGTTCGAGGCCGTGTTGTCCACACAGTTGAGACACATGCCCTTGTCTCTGCCTGTGTGCTCAATACTGAGCATTTTGTTTTGAAACAATTAAGGTGCAGGGGACACATGACCGGATCACACGCCCATGGGGTAAACCGTGTGTCACACATTGCCTAGACACACGCCCGTGTGTCTACCCGTGTGGACAAAAATAAGCCTATTTACCAAGCCTTTTTGCCACCCTTCCATGCACAACCTACACAACAACATATAATACCAATCCAAGCATATACATTCAACTCACTCAGCCACTCAACTCACTCAGCCACAAACAAGGCATCCACACATCATTCACATGCTATTCAACTTAAACCATACAAATTTCTACATCCTTGGAAGGCATCATTATATGTATATAATTAAAACAATATTAGCCAATTTCAATGGCCATTTACAAAATGAATTATCAACCAACATGAGCCAATACATTTGGCCAAATCAATTATGACACATAATAAAAGACCAAGTCCCTATACATGCCATAACTCAAAACATTAAAATCATTGTTACCCAAAATGTTAAGTTGATAGTGTGAATGAATCTCCGACAGTCTTCAATCCCCGAGCTAGCTTGGTGACATTATAAAAAAAAGGGAAAATAAAAGGGGTAAGCTTTAAAACTTAGTAAGTTCCTATGCAAATAATAAGCATCATAAACACACATTTATCATGCAATTAACATGAAGTGAATTAACATATATGTCATTATAAATCTCATAGTCCAACTTGGCATGGATATTATTAAAACCTTAGTATCATAACTTGCACAATCATAACCTATAACACCCCTTACCCATACCCGAGGCCGGGATAAGGTACGAGGCGTTACCGGACAAACATACAAACATTAAACTAAAATACGGGCCATAAAATTTCATTCATATTTCAAAATGTTCATTCACTTACACATTGTCCCTTATTTGAGTCTACGAAGCCCAAAACATACTTTAGAAAGGGTTTGGGACTAAACCAAGAACTTACGAAAATCTTGGAAATTTCATGCTTTAAGGCTCTACACGCCCGTGTCCCAAAGTCGTGTTCCATACACGGTTGAGACACATGGTCGTGTCTCTGCCTGTGTGGAATATACCTAGGCTATTTTCCAAGCTTTGGTCAACCTTAATCTCTTACACACTTATACAAAATCAAAAGCATATAACATGGTATTCATTTAATGATTAAATATTCTCAATTAAACCACAAACATAGCATTTGTATGTCATCATACATGTGTCTCTCATACTCATTTTACCTTGTTTATTATAGTACCACTTATACATTTATACCAAGATTATCATCTTACAAAATATCTTCAGCTTAATCATCAAGCATTCATATTTAAAACTAGATCATATCTTTATAAAATACCACAATTCAGATACGCAAAATAACATGTTTGCCTAAAAGATTTCAATTCAACTCCATACCCAACAAGCATTACATTGAGACTAGTCATATATATACATGTCATGATACATATCATTCTCTTTCTGTTTTCTTGTAAACACATATCATTTATTTCATTATATCAATATTTCATATACCATAGTTTCCATGTATTCCACATATATTTATTTTCCTCCTCCTCCTCTCCATTCCACATCCTTAATGTATATAGCATTCTTGTAAGTACGATTTCACAATTTACTAATAAATGCTCACATCAAACTGTCCACACGAGTCATAGTCACTTACTTATTTATAATTCGAGATACAAAGCTCCAAATTAAGATCCGTAAATTTCATCTAAAACTAGACTCACATATATTTCCACAATAAAATTTTCATAATTTTTGGTTTATCCAATTAGTACAGTTTATTCATTAAAATTTCCCCTATTTCACTTTTTGATAGTTCTGACCTCTTTTCACTAAAAATTAATTATCTCACAGTACAGAACTCGGATAATGTTTTTGTTGATTTATCTTGAAAATAGACTCATTAGGTATTTTAAAAATATAATTTTAAGCCTCTAATTATTTTTATCCAAAATTTTGTGATTTTCCAAAGTCAGAACAGGGGATCACGTAATCATTCTGAACCAGTCTCACAAAAACATAAATATCTCAAAATATAGAACTCCTTTTCTTGCTCTGTTTCTTTTATATGAAAATAGACTCATTGAGCCTTAATTTGATATCTTATTAAGTCTCGATTCAATTTATACTATTTTTGGTGATTTTTCAAAATCACGTCACTGCTACTGTCCAAAACAGTTTTATTGCTAATTCACTCTTTCACACTTTCTTTGTATTAACCTCATTTTAACATACATATCACAAATCATTTTCACCACATTTCATACATCACAAGTATAGGCCCATGATCACAAGGTCACCATAAAATCATCCTCATGTATAACTTACTTGTTTATAACCTCACCATATCCTGGTCACTTAATGAACACATCGTTCACATAATCAAGTTCCTGCACTTATTCATCACAAAACTCACAAAGCAATACATAGAGAGTCTCCCGTTGAACACTTCGAATCAATCCTCGATACTTGGTGGTTTCAGCACATAGCTCCACTCATCATATAGTTCAGCTCTCTTGTACACATGGTGAACACTCAGTACCACCCATGTGACCTAGCCAATTTATCTTGTAGCTCTCTTGTCTACATGGTGTCCTTCACCTGGAACCACGCATGCGACCTAGATACATATATCCCGTAGCTCTCTTGTCTACATGGTGTACACATAGTATCACCCATGTGACCTAGCTACATCATAATGTCTTGTAGCTCTCTTGTACACATGATGTGCACTCAGCACCATACATGTGACCTAGCTACATACTATCTGTATCATCCAATCTTTCCGAAGGTTCAACCGGGATTTCTCTCTCTTTTCCAACAATTTCACCAATTAAGTAATTATCCACAAACATATTTCCAATATTATTATAAAATATCATAATACAAGTAATATTGATGTATTAATTACATATAAACTTACATCTCATTTAATATCAAGACAATAACATTAAATTACACATTGCCTTATTAAAAATCATATGAACTTACAATTTCCCATAATATCCATAATCATAGAAATCACATTTATGTATGATAATTCAATGCACTTCATGTACTATAGACATATTTTTAAAACAATTCATAAACTTGGCATCATAATCATTTAATTTAATATAATTCAATTAATTCACTAAATTTAACTTTCAAATATAAATTACAACATTATTGCTGTATTATTATCATACCAACTTACATACTTTCAACACCTCAGAAATCATAATGAATATATCAATTTTACATTGAAACATGCATAAATTAATGCTTATTATACATATGAACTTACCTCGATACTAAAACGACCATTTTACCAACTTTCCCAATTTTCGATTTTTCTCTCATTCTAGGTTCAAATCTTGTTTTTCGGGATCTAAAACATCATATTTTACTTATTTAATTAATGTACTATTCAAAACAGTCCTTAACTCAAACTTTGGAAAAATTACAAATTTGCCCCTAAACTTTTGCATATTTACACTTTTGCCCCTAGGCTCGGGAATTAAACTTCATCCCTTATTATTATGTTTTATGACATGCTGATGACTTTTCCCTTCTATGGAAACATCAAATTCTCACTCTAACATATACTCATGACTATTAGGTATTTTTACCGATTAAGCCCTTTTACTCGTTTTCACTCAAAACCGAGTAGTACAAGTTGTCTAACATAATTTAAAACCTCATGTTCTATTATAAAATAGCAGAATAAACACATTTTATCTATGGGTATTTTTCCAAATATGAACCCTAGCTTAAATTATTGCTAGAATAAGCTTAATCAAATTACCGGGATTCCAAAAACGTAAAGAACTTTAAAAACAAGGTTATAACGGACTTACTATTGAGCTTGGAAAGCTTGAAAACCCTAGCCATGGCTTCCCCCATGCTAATTTCGGCCTCCATGAGAAAGATGAGTCAAATTTGGCTTTATTTTCCCTTTTTATTTCTTTTAATTACCAAATGACCAAAATGCCCTTTCTTATTAAACTTTCAAAAATTCCATCTATGTCCAATTTTTGTCCATCACTTAGAAATTGGTAAAATTTCTATTTAAGACCTCCTAATTAATATTTCAAAGCAATTTCACACTAGAAACTTCTAGAATGCAAGTTTTGCAACTTATTCAATTTAGTCCCTAACTTCAAATTGAGCACTTTATGCATAGAATTTCTTCACAAAATTTTCACACAATCATGCAATCATATCATAGACCTCAAAATAATCATAAAATAATTATTTCTATCTCAGATTTTGTGGTCCCGAAACCTCTGTTCCAACTAGACCCAATTTTGGGCTATTACATAACCTTACCGAGGGATTCATCACCGAGGGATTCATCACATATCTAGCTCATTAAGCATAAGTACTACATACATACTTGTACCATCTTGCAACATACCATGTTCTTTCGCAACATTAACATTTTTGTTACGATTCTTGTTGAACCACTTGGAATACTAAATGATACATAGGAAATCTCACACTCATAGTACCATACAAATGCCATATCCCAAATATGGTCTTAAATGGGATCTCATATCGATGCCAATAGCCCAGCTATGGTTTTACACTAATCTCATATCGATGCCATATCCCAGATATGGTCTTACACGTAATCTCAAATAACCCCAATGTCATGACATTTATATCCTATCTATTTCTGAGGTTCAACTGAGATTTCTCTCTTGTCAAACTTTGTTGATTAGATCTAAGGAGTTAATCATAATTCATACAATAATAAAGCAATTAAATCATAAATAACAATGCATTATTTACATGCGAACTCACCTCGGTACAAAAATAGTGGAAATGGACCTAATCGTCAAAGACTTTATTTTTCCCTCGATCTAGGTCCGAACCTCATTTCTCTTGATCTATAATAGAAAATTTAACTCATAACCACATTACTCAATTCAGTCCAAAAAGCACACTATGGAAAAGTTACATTTTTACCCCTAAACTTTGTCATATTTACATTTTGGTCCCTAGGCTCGTAAAATGAAATCTATTCAATTTCATCAAGACCCAAACCTATTCGAACCCTATACATGCTTATAACAGCCCACATTTTTCATTAAATCACACTATTACACACATTTTGAAATCTTTTTACAAATAGGTCATTTTGACATTTTCATCAAAAAATCACCTAGTAAAAGTTGTTTATCTAACATTAAACTTGCATAATCTACCATTAGACATCAAAATGCACAAATATATAACATGAGTCAAACCCTAGACCTCAATCATAGCTCAAATTAATGATATAAATAGCTAGATTAGATTATAAGGACTTCAAAAATGTAAAGAGCATTAAAAACGAGGCTAGGATGTACTTACAATCAAGCTTGGAAGTTGAACAAACCCTAGCTATGCTAACCTTCAAATTTTCGGCACATGGAAAAGAATTTGGACAAAAAATTTGGTTTTTTTTCCTTTTTATTCATTTATTTACCAAATGACTAAATTGCCCTTAACGCATAACTTTGAAATTTCATCTATTCATGTCCATTTTTGTCTACTAACTTATCCAATGGTCTAATTATCAAATAAAGACCTCTAATTTAAAATCTCATAGCAATTGGACATCTTTAACAAGTAGAACTCAACATTTGCACTCTTTACAATTTAGTCATTTTTACTAAATTGAGTGCCCAAACGTCAAAATTTTCGAACGAAATTTTCATGAAATCATTCCATAAAACTTTAGACCATGAAAATATAATAAAAACAAGTTTTCCTACGTCAGATTCATGGTCCCAAAATCACTATTTCGACTAGCCCCAAAATCGGGCTGTTACAACACTCCCCCGTTTAGGGATTTTCGTCCCTGAAAATCTTACCAAAAAATAGGTTCAGGTATTGTTTTCTCATAGCCTGCTTAGGTTGCGACGTAGCCTATTCAATACCGTGTCTTTGCCATAAAACTTCCACTAGAGCAATACTTTTATTTCTCAAATATTTAACCTTTCAAGCTAATGTCTCAATCGGTTCTGTATTGTACGTCGTATCCAGTTGAATTTTAATCTCTGTCGGAGAAATCAAATGTGAAGGATCAGAACAATATCGTTGCAACATTGACACAAGAAACACATTATGAATTTTTTCCAACTCTATTGGCAAAGCTAACCGATATGCCACTGGCCCTGTTCTTTCAATAACTTCATACGCCTAATGAAACGTGGACTCAACTTGCCTTTATAGCCAAATCTGAGAACTTTCTTCCACGGAGATACTTTCAGAAACACTTTGTCACCGACATGAAATTCTATCTCTTTTCTTTTCAAATCTGCAATCGACTTTTGTTGATCTGAAGCTGTTTTCAAGCAATCACGGATTACCTTTACTTTTTCTTCGATTTCTCTGACCAAATCAACCCCGTGAATCTGTTTCTCACTAAGCTCGGTCCAATACAAAAGTGTCCGGCACTTGCGATGATACAATGCCTCATAAGGTGTCATTTTTATACTCGACTGAAAACTGTTGTTATAGGCAAATTTGACCAATGGTAAAAATTTTTCCTAATTACCCTTGAATTCAAGAACACAACATCGGAGCATATGTTCAAGTACTTGAATTGTTCTTTCAGACTAACCATCAGTTTGTGGATGAAATGTGGTACTAAAGTTTAGCTTCGTACCCAAAGCTTCTTGCTACTTCTTCCAAAATCACGAAGTAAACCTCGGATCTCTATCTGAAATAATAGAAATAGGCACCCCGTGCAATCTCACAATCTCAGTAATGTACAGTTCAACTAGTTTATCAAGCGAGCAATCAGTACGTACTAGTATAAAATGAGCCGATTTTGTCAATCTATCAACCACAACCCATACGACATCTTTCTTTTTCAGAGTCAAAGGAAAATCCGTTACAAAATCCATTGTAATCCTATCCCATTTCCACTTGGGTGCTGTCACTGGCTGAAGTAAACCCAAAGGCATTTAGTGTTCTGCTTTCACTTGTTGACAAATTAGACATTTCAAAACAAAGTCTGAAATATCCCATTTCATACCAGACTACCAATACAATTTCTTCAAATCATTATACATTTTCGTACTACCCGGATGCACAGATAAACAACCATTATGCGCTTCATGAAGAATTTTCAAAATAAGTTCATCATTGTTTGGCACACAAATTCTACCTCGAAACATCAAACAATCGTCAGATCCGATATGAAAATCTGAATCACTAACCGATTCACAATGAACTCTCTTGGCTTGCAAATCACTGTCACATTTCTGAGCTTCACAAATTTGTTGGAGAAACAACTGTTTAGCTCTCAACTCGGCTAGAATCGAACCATTTTTGGACAAATTCAACTGTGTATTCATTGCTTTCAAAGTAAACAAAAACTTTCTATCTATGACTACATTTACCTTACCTGGGTGATTGTCAATCACTAGCTCATAATCTTTCAGTAACTCGAGCCATCTTATTTGTTGCAAGTTTAAATATTTTTGAGTCATCAAGTACTTTAAACTCTTATGATCGGAAAAGACATGACATTTCTCACCGTACAAATAATGTCCCCAAAATTTTAAAGCAGACATAATGACGGCTGACTCTAAATCATGCGTCGAATAATTTTTCTCATGCGGTTTCAACTGTCTCGAGGCATAGGCTATCACTTTGCCCTCTTGCATCAACACACATCCTAATCCATTCAGTAACACATTGCTATAAATCACAAACTCTTTTCTCGGTTCAGGTTGCACTAAAATCGGTGCCTGAGTCAATAGTGCCTTCAACTTCTCAAAACTTTGCTGACATTTTTTGACCCATTCAAACTTAGCATTGTTTTGCAATAACTTTGTCATTGGAGTAGTAATCATCGAAAATCCTTTAACAAATCGTCGGTAATAACCTGTTAAGCCCAAAAATCTTCTGAATTCAGATACATTCCTTGACGGCTTCCAATCAATAGTTGCCAAAATTTTACTCGGATCAACCCGAATACTATCACCCTAAACGATATGCCCCAAAAATCTAACCTCTCGGAGCCAAAATTCACTTTTACTGAATTTAGCGAACAATTTCTTATCTCTCAAAGTTTGTAAAACAGTTCTCAAGTGCTCGACATGCTCGAACTTATCTCGAGAATAAATCAAAATATCATCAATAAATAAAACTACAAATTTGTCCAAATACGGTTGGAAAATTCTATTCATCAAATCCATAAAACCAGCAGGTGTATTAGTTAATCTGAAAGGCATAACAAGGAATTCATAGTGTCCGTACCTTGTTCTAAAAGCAGTTTTCGGCACATCCGACTCTTTAACTCTCAACTGATAGTAGCCAGATCTTAAATCAATCTTCGAGAATACCGTTGCTCCTTTCAACTGATGAAATAGGTCATCTATCCTTGGAAAAGGATGCTTGTTCCTTATAGTCACCTTGTTGAGCTGCCGATAATCAATACAAAGCCTCATAAATCCGTCTTTCTTCTTTACAAATAACACTGGAGCACCTTAGGGAGAATAACCTGGTCTCACAAAACCCTTATCTGTCAGCTCTTGCAACTGAGCTTTCAATTCTTTCAATTTAGTCAGAGCCATTCTATAAGGAGCAATAGATATCGGCAAAGTACTAGGAATTAAATCAGTACCAAACTCAACTTCTCTAATCGGAGGTAACCTAGGCAATTCTTCAGGGAACACATCCGGATATTCACAAACAATTGGCACTGATTCAATTTTCAATTCAGATTCGTTTGTATTCAACACATAAGAAAGATACGCTTCACAGCCTTTTCTCACATATCTTTGAGCAGGCATCAAAGAAATCACAACTGGTAACTCACCTGACTCATCTGAATCAATCTGAAGAATTTCACCATTTTCACATTTTAGTTCAATAATCTTTCTTTTACAGTTCACTACGGCATCATGCACTGGCAACCAATCCATACCCAAAATAACATCGAATTCATCAAATGAAAACAACATTAAATCAGCTGGAAAACAGTGACCTCGAATCATCATAGGACAATTCTTGGAAACTCTATCAACTAACACATGTTTACCTAAAGGGTTTGACACTCTAATCACAAACTCGGTAAACTCAACAAGCAAGCTGTTACTAGCTACCAATTTCTCACAAACATAAGAATGAGTCAATCTAGGATAGATCAATGCAACTACATTAGTATTATAGAGAGAAAAAGTACTATTGATAACATCAAGAGATGTCGCTTCTTCACGAGCACTGATGGAATAGGCTCTAGTAGGTGCTTGAGCTTCAGATCTTATAGCGGTGTCTTTCAAACCTTTACTACTAGCTCCATTTCTGGTATTCCTCGATGGCCTACCCTTATTAGTAGTATTACTTGGCCTCACATTATAAAATTTTTCTTTCTCAACCCTTTCGAGGCAATCTTGGATAAAATGCTCTTGAGAGCCATACTTGAAACAAACGCTGTCATTCATCTTACACTAACTAGGATGTCTCCTCCCACAATGCTGACATTTGGGTCTGTTTGACTTTACATTATCCACAGTTGCCATGGAAGTGGCTTGAGATTTAAAACTCGGATGTTGCTTCTCACGATCTTTGCGTGAATACCCCACTGAAACATTCAAACAGGAATACATTTCTTTAGATTTCTTGGACTGAGATGGAAATGACTTACTCATCGATCTTTTCCTTGAATTTCTAGCTTCAAGATTAGCTTTCCTCTTCTCTTTGTTCAACTCTTCAGCCTTACAAGCCTGTTCAACCATTACCACAAATTCTTTAAGCTCTAAGATCCCAACTAACACACAAATATCCTCATTCAATCCATCATCAAATCTCTTGCACATAATAGCTTTGGTGGAAACACACTCTCGAGCGTATTTACTAAGTTTGACGAATTCTTGGTCATACCTAGTCACTGTCATACGACCCTATTTCAGCTTAAGGAATTCCTTATATTTCTGATCGATGAACCGTTGGCTAATACACTTCTTTCAGAACTCCTTTTGAAAGAATTCCCATGTAACCCTCTCTCTTGGTAGTACTGATACCAGGGTATTCCACCAATGATATGCAGAACCTCTCAGAAGTGAGATGGCACACTTTAAACACCCATCCAGTATGCAAGACAACTCATCAAATACCCTGATAGAGTTTTCAAGCCAAAACTCGGCTCTTTCGGGATCATCATCCATATTAGCTCTGAAATCTTCAGCCCCATGCTTCTAGATTTTATCAACCGGAGGATTGTTCATTCTTACAAATTCCATACCTTGCGGGGCTATGGGAACCGGTCAAGGAATAGGTAGGGGTGGAGGAGGTTGGGCATTCAGATTTGTTCGAACAAATTCCGTATACACTCATTCATCACGTGGAGAAAGACTTCCCTGCTTCCTTCTCCTTGACTAACTGTAAGAGGTCTACTATTTGACAGCACTACCCCTTGAGCGGGAGCTGGCACATTACTTTCAACTTTGTTAGCCTCAGCTCGATTGGGATCCATTACCATACGAAAACACAATTTGAAATTGTCAGGAGTCATCACACTATCACAGTTCATTTATGGCATGTATAGCTAGACTTTTACTCATGCTACGTTAGTTCGAGAATTGACTAAACCATAGTTCTGATACCACTAAATGTAACACCCCTTACCTGTATTTGATGCCAGAACAAGGTATGAGGCATTACCGGACTTAAACGTAAGCAAACATACAAAACTGATACATAAATTTTTGTTCAAATTTAAAACTTTTCACATACATTCAAATTGTCCCTATAACGAGCCTACGAGACCCAAAACATGCTTTGAAAGTGGTTCAGAACTAAATCGAGAACTTTAGAAAATTTCACAACACTTAGAAAATTTTTCATCAAACAGAGGTCACATGCCTATGTGGCTTGGGACATGCCCGTGTGGGCAGGCCGTGTGGTCACACATGCCCGTGTTCAGACCTCGTGTAACTCTCTGTTTGTCATCCATGAACAAAATGAAGTCACACAGCCAAGGCACACGCCTGTGTGCTTAGGCCATGTGGTCGATTTAATTTTCCTAATTTTTCATAAAATAAGTGCAGACTTCACATGGCCAGGGCACACGCCCGTGTTCAAGGCCGTGTCGTCCACATGGCTGAGACACATGCTCGTGTCTCTGCCTATGTGCTCAATACTGAGCATTCTATTTTGCAACAATTAAGGTGTAGCGGACACACGGCCGGATCACACGCCTATAAGGAAAGCCGTGTGTCACACACGGCCTAGACACACGCTTATGTATCTACCCATATGGACAAAAATAATGCTATTTACCAAGCCTTTTTACCACCCTTCCATGCACAACTTACACAACAACATATAATACCAATCCAAGCATATACATTCAACCCAATCAGCCACAAACAAGGCTTCCACACATCATTCACATACTATCATCTATCATATACAACCATCACATGCTATTCAACTTAAACCATACAATTTTCCACATCCTTGAAAGGCATCATCATATGAATATACTTAAACCAATATTAGCCAATTTCAATGGCCATTTGCAAAATGAATTATCAACCAACACAAGCCAACAAATTTGGCCAAATCAATTATGACACATAATAAAAGACCAAGTCCCTATACATGCCATAACTCAAAACATTAAAATCATTGGTACCCAAAATGTTAAGTTGATAGTGTGAATGGATCTCCAATAGTCTTCGATCCCCGAGCTGGCTTGGTGACACTATAAAATAAGGGAAAAGAAAAGAGGTAAACTTTAAAGTTTAGTAAGTTCCTATGCAAATAATAAGCATCATAAACACACATTTATCATGCAGTTAACATGAAGTGAATTAACATATATGTCATTATAAATCTCATAGTCCAACTTGGCATGGATATTATTAAAACCTTAGTATCATAACTTGCACAATCATATCCTTACCGAGGGATTCATCACATATCAAGCTCATTAAGCATAAGTTTTACGTACATACTTGTACCATCTTGCAACATACTATGGTCTTTCGCAACATTAACATTTCCGTTACGATTGCCAGTGAACCACTTAGAATACTAAAGGATACTCGGGAAATCTCACACTCATAGTACCATACCAATGACATATCCCAGATATGGTCTTACATGAGATCTCATATAGATGGCAATAGCCCAGCTATGGTCTTACATGAAGTCTCATATCGATATCATATCCCAGATATAGTCTTACACGTAATCTCAAATAACCCCAATGTCATGACATTTGTATCCTATCTATTCCTAAGGTTCAACCGGGATTTCTCTCTTGTCGAACTTTGTCGATTACATCCAAGGAGTCAATCATAATTCATAAAAAAATGAAGTAATTAAAGTATAAATAAGAATACATTATTTACATACGAACTTACCACGGTGCAAAAATAGTGGAAATGGACCTAATTTTCAAAGACTTTGTTTTTCCCCTTATCTAGGTCCGAACCTTATTTCTTTTGATCTATAACAGAAAATTTAACTCATTTACTAACCACATTACTCAATTCAGTCCAAAAATCACACTATGGAAAAATTATATTTTTGCCCCTAAACTTTGTCATATTTATATTTTTGTCCCTAGGTCGTAAAATGATATCTATTCAATTTCATCAAGACCCAAGCCTAGCCGAACCCTATACATGCTTATAACAGACCACATTTTTCATTAAATCACACTATTACACACATTTTGAAATCTTTTTACAGATAGGTCCTTTTGACATTTTCATCAAAAAATCACCTAGTAAAAGTTGTTTATCTAACATTAAACTTGCATAATCTACCAGTAGACATCAAAATGCACAAATATCTAACATGGGTCATACCATAGGCCTCAATCATAGCTCAAATTAATGGTAGAAATAGCTAGATCAGATGATAACGACTTCAAAAATGTAAAGAGCATTAAAAACGAGGCTAGGATGTACTTACAATCAAGCTTGGAAGTTGAACAAACCCTAGCTATGGTGACCTTCAAATTTTCGTCACATGGAGAAGAAGATGGACAAAAATTTTGGCTTTATTTTCCCTTTTTATTTATTTATTTACCAATTGACTAAAATGCCCTTAATGCATAACTTTGAAATTTCATCTATTCATGTCCATTTTTTTCCACTAACATATCCAATGGTCTAATTACCAACTAAGGACCTCTAATTTAAAATCTCATAGCAATTGGACACCTTTAACAAGTAGAACTCAACATTTGCACTCTTTACAATTTAGTCATTTTTACTAAATTGAGTGCCGAAACGTCAAAATTTTTGAACGAAATTTTCACGAAATCATTTTATAAAACTGTAGACCTTGAAAATATAATAAAAGCAAGTTTTCCTACATCGAATTCGTGACTGTTCCGACTAGCCCCAAAATCGGGCTGTTACACATGTTATGCGACACCATACACTTATCCACTGATAGTGTCGCAAACACCCCGGACGTCATTGTTATACCTAGGTGGCTCATCTTTGCAATCATCTATTACTCGAATGAATGATATACAACGGCAACCTAGGATGACATGACACTCAAGCATGGAGGAACGAGATGAAGGTGAAGATAAAGATGAAGATGGAGCTCAAGGTAAAAATGAAGATGAAGAATATGAGGAGCCGGAACCCCAACTATGAAGAAGTCGTCCTTGCAATCAACACCCACCGGGTTGTGGCACACATTCGGCTTGATGGCGCCGATGATATTTTTTTTTTAATTTTTTGTCATGTAAATCACTATTTAGTTTGTTAAATTTTAATTTGTATTGTATTTTACATCAATAATATACTTATTTACAATTTAAAAAAATTGAAAAATTGGGCAATTGTATTCTATTATATTTTTTTATATGAATAGTATATACTTATTTATTTGCAATCTACGAAAAAATGAAAAAAAATTGTTTATATTGTTGTATTCTACTGAATTTTACATAAATTATATATTAATATTTAAAATTTACAAAAAAAATGAGAAGCAACGAAAAAATGAATAAATGTGTAAATTAGGTCTTGTCTTCAATGCTTTCCACATGTGTGGACATTTTGCTTAGTATGCCTTGAGTTTCTATAATAACTGCATAACCTTGGTTGGTCTATCCTCTCCTGAATATCTATATTTTTATGTATTCGAGTAGAATTCGATCGACGTTTTGGCTTGTGATGCAATGAAATATTTAGTACCAACTCGAATGGAGTGCTCGATACAGGTGGCCACATACTTTTATTTAGGATTGGTGGGAATTCAAATTTCCATACTTTATATATGCTCTTTAGTTTGTACACTTCATAAATGTAATGCCCTCAACCGGATCTAAATTTTAGGTATTACCACACGAATACAGACACAAGCTTAATCTACTTATACAATTTACAAATAATTACAACTTAATTACAAAATTTCAAACTAAAATATATATGTAAATACAATGACTAATTACAACTTCAACTTGAGGTAATTAAATTGCAACAATATTTTATTTAAAAAACTAATCTATTACAGATACCCTAAAACATGGATTTCTAAGTAGTAATTTAAATTTTAAATGCACTGTTAACTCGCTCTGTACGCATAATGACGCCACTTCTTAGCGTAGTCTTGGCATTGCCCCTCTTGGCATAGACTCGCATCAATTTACCTGTAACATACCACACATAGGTAAGTTCATAAGAACTTAGTGAGGAAAACGTTATTTACCTGCACAATGTGTAACATCCCAAATTTAGTTCCATAAAATTTAGAAATATTTCAAAAATAGGGAATTGACTCAATATTTAGTCATTAAATGTGAAAGCTTTAAGGTTAGTTGGAGGTCTCAAGTTCAAGTCTCAACTTTTACAAAATAAATTAATTTTTGGCAAATTCCTTTTTTTTATGTGTTGGCATCCAAGCTTAGTAAACCTAGGTATAAATACAATTTTTTATCAAAACAATCAGCCTTTAAACCCATTTTCTTCTACCTTAGCCGTCCCCAACCCCAACCCCCTCTCCCTTTCTTTATCTCTATTTTTTTCTTTTCCCTTTTTCATCCATTGTTGTCGTTGCCTACACCTCTTCTTTAACCATTTTTTTTCTTCTTCTTTTTGCATTAAGATTGTGCACCATATCCTTTTCTATATTGCTGCAATTTTCACTCAATTAAATTATCCCTAAATCTGAAATTTTGAACTCCAAGATTGATCCCAAACATTGCCTAGAAAGTGCCATTGCTGTTTCTCTTGTCTAGCTTGTGTAAGGTTTCTCTCTCTCTCTTTAATTTCTTAATTAATCTTGCCCACTAAAAACCTAAATTTCTAGATCTTGATTTTAAGGGATTTTAAATTTTTTTAAATTTATTTTTCCATATTTTAATGAAGTTTCAAATCATTTTTAAATTCAGCCCTAATTTCGGCCACCATAAGCAGTGGTGTGTGCGCATATGTGTAGAATAGGGGGCTGTTTTGTTTCTCGAATCTTGCCAAATTAATTACAGACTTAATTTGAGTTATTGAACCCTCCTAATCATCTATCAAACCCATGTCAATTAGGTAAAAAAAATTCTTGATTGTTTGGGCATTCGAAACTCACAAATCGGGAAGCGTAAGTGCAGTTAAGTGTAAAATTAATTGTTGTTTTGACATAGTTGTAAGGTAAATGTTATGGACTGATTAAATGAAAGAATTGAATAATTATTAGCTACTGATTTTCCAGTATATTATGGAATTAGGTTCTGGCCCAAATGTCTCAAATCAACCGTAAAGCTAAAGAACAATCGTACGTAGGGTTCGCATCGATACAAGGTATGGAATCAAACTAGTTGAATTCGTAAAATAGTTATTAATTCAACAATTGGTTTGAACCGATAAGTGGGTATTTGGGAGTCGGTTAAGTGGTAAATTGATTTAGTTTATACTGAATTTTGGTTTAGGATTGTATAAAGGTTCATTAAGGAAAATTCGAAGATTCACTAGGGTGCTACAAGAAAGTGAAAAATAAGGTGTGGGTCCTAAACTTGTAAAACTTGTTTGATAATGATAAATTTTATATTATATTGATAATTATCTTGCTGATTGGTTCAGAATAGTAGCCAAAATATTAGTTTTGTGAGTGGCCGAACTACGTTTCGAGCCTTAAAAGATTGATGTGTTGGCAAAATTGCTAGTTTGACTGTATGAGTGTGTAATTAAGATTGTTATGCATAGTTATATTTTATGATATGAGAATATTTGATGGAATGATATGAAATGTTGAGATATTATTTTTATGCATGACTTAAATGCATGAAATATTTACTATGATATATATATGTTAGGTTACTATTGGTGCACAATGAAATTCGTAAAGTATGTGAATTGAACGATATTGATAGATACCATCTTAATGGTAATTGGAACACTGTTTCCTTTCTCTAAAAGTATGTGATTATTGAGGACATGTTGAGCATGTCGGATAAATGTGAAAAGTATTTAAATGTGATTGTGTATGAATTTGTATGACATATTGCATGTGCATTGGGATGGGATTTTGTAGTTGACGGAGGAGTTTCATGGAGTACCGGCAGCATAATTAGTCTGCATATATTTTTAGTTAGTGCATTGTATTTGGAGTACCGAGGGGATTGTCGATTATATCGCATTATTTATTTGGTAGTTTCACTACATTACTGATTATTGGTGGTTTTACCACATCGAGCATTGCTCACATACGTGGGAGTTTTGTAGACGGGTTCTAGGGAACTCGTGGTGTGTAGCGGATGGTATGGGTAAGATCTCACATTTGCATTTTTCACGATCATGTGCATTTGAAAATTATTATTGTTAATGTTTGATTGTGTGATTAGTACTTCTATGAAATTGCCTGTATGAATACTTAATACTCGTTTAGACTCAAACTGAGCTTGTTAATCTCACCCCATTATCTCAACTTCTTAGGTAATGATCGAACTTAGGATCAAAATTGGCATGCGGACGGGCGGTGGACTTCGGACTTTACTTCGTCATATTATTTTAAGGTAATTATATTTTTAGGTTTTTTTATTATTTTTATTTGGTTTTGGATTGTAAAGTTTCTTTAAGTTGTAGTTTGGGACTGTTCAGGATTTTAGGATTTTTCATGCATGCATGACACACGTATTTGGTATAGATACATGGTTTTTAAAAATATCTTGAAATGGACTATGCATGATATATTACTAAATTAATAATTTGACTAGTAATGGTACATTTCTCCTGCTAAGAAGATAACAAAATGATTTTTCAAAGGCAACGCCGTCAGGAAGGTTTTACAAAAACTCACCTAATGAGCTAATTTGACCTAAGCATGATTGGACTAAGTAAATGGATGTTTTCCAAAGCTAATAATAGAAACCAATTTTTATAAAAACGAAGTACTTGAAGGTTTTTAACTATCATTAGGGTAAGTTCGACACTAAGGTGTTCAATGTGGCCTTCCCAATTCAATCATAACGTTTAGACTGGGTTTGGGAGGTTACACAATACTTGCACATTGTTATTGAAGAATTGTTACGACGTTCTGGTCTTTCAACTTGTTTCTGGTGAATAATTTTCTTAGAATTTTATTCATCATTCTCTATGGATATCACACCCTACTATGAACTCATTACATACCTATCAACATCTTTAATACACCACTTACCTTTTTATGTCTGATCTATCATAAGTCTTTACCTATTTCCTTTTTAGAGGTCCATTCAATTGAAACACCACTACTCTTGTTTACGAAACTTTAAGCCATCATTTTACCATGATTCATATTTGATTACATATACAGATAACAGGTACCTTCCTTCAGATATAAAATTAGAAAAATCCTTATTCAAAATACACTTCTTTTATGATTGTTTATCATCCCTTCTGCATCTCATCACTTCATTATTCATAGTCGAATCATGGCCTTGCATAACACTGTACCATAGCCCACGATGACATTATGCCTTTACGATCTTTCTAATACACTTACAAGCCATAATGATTGCGCCAAAATAGTTTAATACAAAATTCGCCATATAAATCATTCTTTTAGGGTACGCCATTGAGAGCCTCACTATGATATGCCACAAGGGCACTATTTTAGAACTCGCTATGTAAATTATTCCTTCAAAGTGCACCGCAAGGGCTTATCTTTCAAACTATTTCCATAAAGGCTATCATTGCAGGGTTCCCCATAGAGGCAATCCCTTTATGATTCTCTATAGAGGCGTTCCTTTCATGTTGCGCCAAAAAGGCTTTCCTTTCATATTGCACCACAAAGACGTTCCTTTCATAATTCACCAGAACGACAATGCCAAAATGACATATCTTTCATATTGCGCCATATTCCTTTCATAATGCGCTATAAAGGCTTTCCTTTCATATTGCACCACAAATGTGTTCCTTTCATAATTCACCACAAAGGCGTTCCATTCCTGACATGTTTATGATATGGATTTCCCTAAACTCACGTTATGTGAGGTTTGCCCATCATCATCCTAGGACACGTAGAAAACCCCGTTAGTAATCACTGGTTGTTAGTTCCTTTCGGAAGGTGCCCTAGCCATGGGCTTTTCCTTCAAGATTCATATCAAAGATAGTGTTTTTAGTCCTGATGGTCCTCTTTAGACTCTATTGTGGTGAAAAGACACAGACTTACTTAACAGACTCTTCATACACTGACATCGCTTAAGACTCAACACTTTAAGACACTAATCATACACTTCATCACATGCGTTTCAGATGTTCCATACAACCATACTCAAACTTCATATAATGAACTTGTTAGATTCATACAAACTATACAGGCAAACCCCAACAAACATTCATAAAATACACTTTTGGTTTCTATTTCATAGTTCAAACAATTACCACAGATGTATCATGTATGAACAATATACATGCAAGAGTCAGTATAGAGACTCACCTGGCAACCACAGATAGTAGTTTGAACTCTAGATCCAACCTTCATCAAGATTCTGTAATAACCACTGCTTATAAAATAGAGGAACACCATTAAAGCTCATTCGAATAACCTGACCATCATCTCAAACCCATATGAACCGCCTACAAAGCCTTAATTCTTCTTTTACTATTCATCCACTCTTACAGACCTACTCTTTCATAGCATAACATGCAAAGTCATAAAACTTACCTTGACATGGAGTAATCACTAATAATATTCGAGATTTGAACTTCAGCTTAAAGAAATGTCTTCAGTTCCTTCAGCCTTAGATAACCATATTTTTGAAGAAAGAAGAAGAAAATTCCTATTTCCCAAACTTGAATATCCAATTATAATCTAGGTCCTTATGGGAACTTGACAAATGTCACATCATTACTGAATTGTCTTATAAAAAATCTACAACTTCTGAGAAACCTAATTGAATTTCCCCTTATCTTTTAACTATCCTAGTTCACAATTAGTTGGTTCCTAACTAGCATACCTTGTAACTTAACTTGCATAGTACCATAGTTAACGGGTGCACTATATCCCTAATGTGAACTCATACTCTCGGTACCATTTTACTTGACCGGTGATCTTATTCCAACTAACATAGCCACCTGACAAGGAACCTTTGTTAACTTAACCATATAACTATACACGCTCACTCTATATACCGAAATATGCACTTGGGTGAAGCCTACTTCGCCAATCATACTATCTTAGGACTATATGCCAAACCTTGTACCTGCTGGAACTGGGGTGTTACAATTCTCCCCCTAACAAAATTTCATCCTTGAAATTTTCATCTCTCCTAAAATCCAATTTCCTAGATTTAATTGGTTTTACATGCCAAACACATATCAATGACGATACGCATTCCTTTTTATACTCCTCAAAGTTCCCTTATCATTGATGTACTCATCAAAAGTCTTATTAAGAAGATGTCATTACTCTGATTTGAACGAAATATAATTTTTTGCGTTAACACTCGAGTGCAAACGTCACTCATACCTTTTTGATAGATGTCAAACTTGCATTGGAGAATTTCAAACAATTTCTTAGGGAGTGACTTCTTGAGTGGAATGACAGAAATGTGCAAGTGTACACAATCGCAACACGTAATAAAGTGACAGGTAAATGTCGAGTTATCGTATCCACAGGGATTGTGAAAAGAATTATTTATGAATGCAATTTTAAAACACTTTCGTGAAGAAGAATACTTTGATTTGAGGAGATGATTAAAAACTAGGATTTTTACTAAGTAAAATAAATAAAAATAAAATAAAAGTTCCAATGCACGATTTCAAAAGATGATTTTAATCAAGATGACGTAATTGTGCTAGATTAATTACATTTCTTAACTTAGAATTATTAAACTCACGTTTATGTTGTTATGAATAAATTCACAGCAACTTGGTAATTTGTTAACTTATGAACATACTTACCTACTACAATCCATTTATCTCTTGACTATATCTCTATGTCAATTTAACCGATTAAACAAATTTTAATAAGCAAATGTGTTAATGCACATACAAACTTATGAAATTCAAATAATCTCTTGTACGTATCTCTATACCAATTCAAACAATTAATTCAATCTTATAAGCACATAAAAGGTTACATAAGGTAACAATGTATTTCTACCTTGAAACAGTTTAATCACAATAATCTTGCAAGTTATGCAAGGCTAATGTATGATTAGATACCGTTGCTAATTTAACCCTCAGCTACCTTAGATGATTAAACATGCACTCATTAAGTGTTGTGTCAATTAATTACAATTTCAATTCGTTTAAATAATTTTCATTAGTTACCTTATAATTGGAATGCAAGAATAACTTAGTCATGGTTTTATTTAATTAAACATCTTATCGAGGCCTACAACAACACAAACAAAATTTTAATAACTCAAGTAGACGAAATGCAATCAACCTAACACGAATTAAATTTAAGCCATATTAATTAAATTAAACATAATCACAAATATTCATAGACATGTTCATTGTAACACCCTTAACCCGTATCCGTCGCCGGACTAGGGTCAAAGGTGTTACCAGACAAATCAGAACATTTAACAATTCATATATCTCATCCACAATCATATTCAAACAATACCATAGAGTCCTTTATATAGGTCATCGAGACCTTAAACATGCTCTAGATAGAGGACGGGACTAAACCGAACACATACAAAATTTTTTGAAACTTAAACATTTCTCAAAGTTATATAGGTCACATGTCTGCATGAGCAGGCCGTGTGCCTCATAGACACACTCGTGTGTCTATGCAGTGTCAAAATAGGGCATACATACTGACTTGTCCACACAGCCTCTAGACACGCCCGTGTGTCTTGCCCGTGGTCGAAACTGACTTGGCCACATGGCCTATCACACGCCCGTGTGTGAGTGATTGTGTGGTCTTCCTAGGCTCATTTCTAAATGGCCCTCGAGCAACACAGATGAGACACATGCCCGTATGGGCAAAAATAGGCCATTTACAAGGCCAAAATGCCACCCATTAAGGGTCCTCCCTACAAGCAACAAATAAGCATCAATTACATATCAAATGTTCAACCATTTCAAAACCAACACATACATCAGTTATGCCATAACATTATCAACCAATTTCATGCTTAATAGTGATACCAAATTGTGCCAAAACATAAGACAAAATCATATCTAAACAATTGTTTCATAACTTCATTTCAAATCATTCATTCTCATACCAAAATTTTACCAAATCATCAAATAAACACACACCAAAACTTACCAAATTGACCAATTCACTTGTCCATTCAAGAACACATCAGATAGGCATAATTTGCATCACATATCATATACCAAAATCAAACCATAAGTTCAACCATAATTAAGTTATATCACATGGCTAAATATACACTTCACTAAACATATTCAACTACCTCTAGCCTATACATGCCATACTCCAATATTTACACTTTCAAAATGTACAAAAATAGAGTTTGATAGTGTAGTGATGATCCTCGACGATCCATGTAACACCCCGAACCCGAAACCGACACCGGAGTCGAACACGAGGTGTTAACTGACTTTAACCCCTTATAAAATTTATTTTCCAGACACTGCCCAATCTGTGTACTAGTCGTTTTAAAAATCATATCTTGAGTTTCGTAACTCAAAAATCAGTTTCGTAATTTTTCCCAGAAACTAGACTCATGTGCCCATCTATTTATTTTTTTCTAGAATTTTTGGTTGGGCCAATTAGTACAGTTTATTAGTCAAAGTCTCCCATGTTGTAGGGGTCGACTACACTGACCTTTGCCCATTACGACTTGGATATCTCCCTGCACGGGGCTTCAATACTGATGGCGTTTGTTTCTATGAAAACTAGACTCAGAGAGGAATCTGTACATATATGGTACGACCCCTAATTATCTCTGGTTAATTTATAATGAATTTCCAAATTCGGAGCAGGGAATCCAGAAACCGTTCTGGCCCTGTCCCACAAAAATCTGATTATCTCTTAATATACTGCCCATATGATCTTTTCGTTACTTCCTCATGAAAACAGACTCATCGAGCTTCTATTACATAATTTATTCATTAATTAATTTCACTCCTACTATTTTTAGTGATTTTTCAATCTCATGACACTGCTGCTGCCAGCATCTGTTATGAAAGTAACTAGGTCCATTTCATGCCTACCCTTGATCCAACTCAATCGAACATTCGTGCCATTTTCGCATGGCTTAAAGTTTACATGCCAAAGTTCAAACACAACGTAATAGCTTATACACGCCAAAATGTTCTTCTAAGCCAACTAAGAAGAAAGTACCAAAACTTGCTATCCGGTGTGATGACTTCGATGACGGCCTGACCCTGCAAAAATAGATGTGTCCAAGAAACCTAGAATAGGTGACAAGGAAACACCGAGTGAGTTTATAACTCAGTAAGTCATAAGCTATGCACTACCATCCATCAATAACATTATCACAAGAGAAAACAAAATGGAACGAGGCTAATTACTCCATCCATTCCGAACCATACCATAGTTCCTCCAACCTATCGGTTCAATTTCATACCAATTTATGCATTCACAATCCACATACTCATCAATAGGATATTCGAGGCATTTTCATAAATCATTTTATTTTCGTTACAAACATACAACTAAACGGCCTTTCACCCATTCTACGATAAATTTTATGTACGTGACTTCAAGTATATTTGTCACATAGGTTCAAACTTACCAAGCTCAACACCAAGTATAGACATAGCACCTATTAGCCATGAACTCAAGACACTTACCCGATCCGCTGTCCGCGATCGACTCAATAGTGTCGCACACATAGTGTCCATAATGATTCACGAATGTATAATGAGTCCGCACACTCAGTGCTATATAATCAACTCACACACTTAGTGCTACGTAATCAAATCGCACACTTAGTGCTACATAGTCAAACTCGCACACTTAGTGCCGCATGGTCAATTCGCACACTTAGTGCATCATATTCATTTCGCACACTTAGTGCAACATAGTCAAATCGCACACTTAGTGCTGTACAATTTAATCCCGCGCACTTAGCGCCAATCTCATGGTCATAAATGGTTATACCCGCACGTTTAGTGCCGAGATCAACAACTCAGTACATCTTACCTCTTTTCTTTTCATTCAACAATTTCATCATCACATACGTACATGCATATATATATATGTATATTTATTCATTCCATTCAGCATCAATACATAAACATTATGACCATTTGAAATAATACCAACTACATGCTTAATGACTTACTTTATGTTGGGTAAAAAAATTCCGAGTCGGCTACTCGATGACCTTCGATTTCCCCTTGTTGGACGCCTCTCCTTTAGGTTCTTGAGCTTAAATAAATAAATCAACTAGTTTAATTACCTTGCTAGTTATTTATATCCCGTAACATTAATAGTTTCATATCAAAAGAAGCATACGGCAACATTCTATTTCAAGGTACATATTCATAATTCAAATTCGACCATATAAACCAACATCATCCACTTGATCAATTATAAAGAATTAAGGTTAATATCACCATGTGTACTCTATATGGCCCATTATACATAATCAAATTTAACATCATCTATGTATTCACTCATATGGCCGAATATACATACCCCCATATAACATCATTTTCATTCCATTTAACACTTAATTTCCACCACATGAACACTTGGCCGAATACTCTTAAACTAGCAAAACTCCACATTTGTTCATACCATCTTTTAAATTCACATGCCTATTTTTACTTTTTTTTACAAGAGTCATAGCCGAATCGTTTTAACCATGAGTAACATAACAAGCATAGATCGTGTTTATGGATATACCATGGCCGATTCAAGCTAATCACCTCCAAAATCATCAACCATTTTCAATGCATATAACATATATAAACATGAATAAGTTTCATATAATCTCTTAACACATTAATTTCTTTCATCAACAACCTTTTGTTTCTTTATCCATCAAAACTTAAAGGTAAGAAAAAATCAAGTTCTTCTCACACATACCATAACCGAAAGCTCCATCCAACACTCTAAATTCGAAATTTTAGTATGGCTAGGTAAGAAAAACGTGATGATTAACCCAAACAACTATTATTTCAAAAGAAAAATTAACAAAATTTACTAACCTCCTCTTCATTCAAAAGGCCGAATGCCTTTGCTCCCCCCCTCCTTTTTCTTCTTCTTGTACGGCTAAGAAGAACAAGGTAATGACCCCCTTTTTTTTTGTTACTTCTTTTATTATCCTTAGTATTTCTTTTATTATTTCCTTTCCTTTACATAAAATAATGACCACTTCATGGAAACTTACCACCTATTCTAATATATGCTCCATCATGGCTGGCCACTATGTATAAAAGAAGGGGTATTTGACATGCAAAGCCATTATTCTCACCACATGCTTTAATAGGTCCTTGTAATTTAACCAATCACATTTCCAGATTTTCTCACATAGGTCCTATTTACTAAAATTCACCTTCAATTAAAGAAAATTCAAACATGGAATTTTCACACATGCATATATACATATAACAAGCATCAAATATGACAGCTAATTATTTTTATGACGCGGTTTAGCGGTCCCGAAACCACTTCCCGACTAGGGTAAATTTTGGGGTGTCACAACTCTCCCCCACTTAAGAAATTTTCGTCCCCGAAAAGCTTACCGGTAAATAGGTTTGGGTATCGTTCTTTCATCGAACTCTCGGTTTCCCAAGTAGCTTCCTCGATCCCGTGTTTGAGCCATAACACCTTTACTAACGGAACCCTTTTGTTCCGCAACTCCTTCACTTCACGAGCTAGGATACATATCGGCTCTTCTTCATAACTCATATCGGCTCGAATTTCAACCTCCGACGGACTAATTATGTGCGAAGGATCAGATCTATAGCGTCGAAGCATCGAAACATGAAAGACATCGTGTATCCTTTCAAGTTCAGGGGGCAAAATCAATCTATATGCAACCGGCCCCACTCGTTCGGAAATTTCGTACGGCCCAATGAATCTCAGGCTCAACTTGCCTTTACGGCCAAATCTGAGTACCTTTTTCCAAGGCGAAACTTTAAGGAACACTTTATCTCCCACCTGATATTCAATGTCCTTCCGTTTCAGATCCGCATACGATTTTTGACGATCTGTGGCTACCTTCAGACTTTCACGGATTACCTTTACTTTCTGTTCGGCATCTTTAATCAAATCAACTCCGAAAATTTTACTTTCACCGAGCTCGGTCCAAAACAATGGTGTACGGCATTTACGACCGTACAAAGCCTCGTAAGGTGCCATCTTAATACTTGATTGGAAACTATTGTTGTAAGCGAATTCGATCAAGGGTAAATACCGTTCCCATGAACCACTAAACTCGAGGATGCAACATCTCAACATATTCTCAAGTATCTGAATTATCCGCTCGGATTGACCATCGGTTTGGGGATGAAAAGCGGTGCTAAAATGCAGCTTGGTACCCAAAGCTTCTTGCAATTTCTTCCAAAATCGTGAGGTGAATCTCGGATCTCTATCCGACACGATAGAAATAGGTACCCCGTGTAATCTCACAATCTGAGAAACGTACAATTCAGCTAGTCTATCCAATGAAAAATCCGTACGCACGGGAATAAAGTGAGCCGACTTAGTCAGTCTATCAACAACAACCCAAATCGTATCCTTCTTACTTGCTGACAATGGCAGTCCGGACACAAAGTCCATTGTGACTCGATCCCATTTCCACTCGGGTATCATGGTCGGCTGAAGTAATCCTGAAGGCACTTGATGTTCCGCTTTCACTTGTTGACATATCAAACACCTTGAAACAAATTCAGAAATGTCTCGTTTCATGCCCGGCCACCAAAATTGACGTTTCAGATCATTGTACATTTTAGTACTATCCGGGTGGATAGACATTCGGCTACAATGGGCTTCGTTCAGAATCATCGGAATGAGTTCCGAATTCCTTAGAACACATAAACGACTTCTAAACCTCAAACAATCATCATCATCCATTTGAAACTCCGATTCCTTGTTCGGAACACACTCAGCCCGTTTTGCAACCAATTCATCATCAATTTTCTGGGCTTCATGAATTTGATGGATCAATAATGGTTTGGCTTTTAATTCAGCTACTAACACACTGTCGGGTAGAACAGACAAGTGCACATTCATTGCTCGTAAAGCAAACAGCGATTTCCGGCTTAAGGCGTCCGCAACCACATTAGCCTTTCCCGGGTGGTAATCAATGACAAGCTCGTAATCTTTCAACAACTCAAGCCAACGTCTTTGTCGCAGATTCAAGTCTCGTTGAGTCATCAAATATTTGAGACTTTTGTGATCCGAAAACACATGGCACTTCTCACCAAACAAATAATGTCGCCATATTTTCAATGCAAACACAATGGCGGCTAGTTCGAGATCATGGGTCGGATAATTTCTCTCGTGTGGCTTCAATTGTCTCGACGCATAGTCCACAACTCGACCTTCTTGCATCAATACGCAACCCAACCCAAGTAGGGATGCGTCACTATAAATGACAAACTCTTTACCCGATTCGGGTTGCACCAAAATTGGAGCTTCAGTCAAATGAGTTTTCAGTTGATCGAAGCTTTTCTGACATTTCTTCGTCCATTCGAACTTAACATCCTTTTGAAGTAGCTTCGTCATTGGTGTGGCTATCATCGAGAAACCTTTGACAAATCGTCGGTAATAACCGGCGAGCCCTAGAAAGCTCCGGACTTCGGTAACATTTCTCGGAGGCTTCCAGTTAAGTATGGCTAAAATTTTGCTCGGGTCAACTCGAATACCCGATGCGGATACCACCTGACCCAAGAAGCTAACCTCTCTTAACCAGAACTCACACTTACTGAACTTAGCATATAACTGCTTATCCCGCAAAATTTGCAACACTAGCCTCAGATGCTCAGCATGTTCGGTCTCATCTCTTGAATAGACCAAGATGTCATCAATAAACACAACTACGAACCGATCCAAATACGGCCTGAAGATCCGATTCATCAAATCCATAAACACCGCAGGGGCATTAGTGAGCCCAAACGGCATCACTAAGAACTCGTAGTGACCGTACCTCGTTCTGAAAGCAGTTTTGGGTACGTCCGAATCTCGAATCCGCAACTGATAATAACCCGATCTCAAATCTATCTTTGAAAACACCGATGCTCCCTTTAATTGATCGAACAGATCATCAATACGCGGTAACAGATACTTATTCTTTATCGTCACTTTATTCAGTTGACGATAGTCAATGCACAACCTCATGGTTCCATCATTCTTTTTCACGAACAATACTGGTGCACCCCAAGGTGAGAAACTCGGTCGAGCGAAACCTCTATCCGTCAATTCCTGCAACTGAGCTTTCAACTCTTTTAACTCGGTTAGTGCCATACGATACGGAGCGATCGAAATTGGCGTAGTTCCAGGTACAAGCTCAATACCAAACTCTACCTCCCGAACAGGTGGCAAACCCGGTAACTCTTCAGGAAAAACATCCGGGTATTCACAAACCACCGGCACCGATTCGGGTTTCTTTTCTAACTCCTTGTCATCAAGTACATACGCGAGGTATGCTTCGCACCCTTTCCTTACATATTTCTGGGCCAACATTGCTGATATTACAGCTGGCAACTCCCTTAAGTCCGCAGACTCAACTCGGATTATCTCGTTATTTGCGCACCTCAAATCAATAGTCTTGCTTTTGCAATTCACAACCGCATCGTGCGCGGTCAACCAATCCAAACCAAGAATAACATCAAATTCGTCAAACGGCAAAAGCATCAAATCGGCCAGAAAACAGGATTCTCGGATTATTAGAGGGCATCTCTTACACACTTTATCAACAAGTACGCATTGACCCAAAGGGTTTGACACTCGAATTACGAGCTCAGTAGACTCAACAGGTAGAGTCTTACTGGATGCTAAGGTTTCGCATACATATGAATGAGTAGAGCCAGGGTCAATCAATGCAATCACATTAGTATCAAAGAGAGTGAAGGTACCAGTGATGACGTCGGGGGAGGATGCCTCCTCTCGTGCGCGAATGGCATATGCTCTAGCAGGAGTACGGTTCTCGGCTCGATCGGCCGTATCAGAGGCCCCCTTCTGACTACCACCCCTGCCTCCTAAAATTCTCGGTGGTCTACCTCTAGATGTCACTCCACTAGGTCTTGCACCTTGAATTTTATTCTTCTCATCCAGCTCCGTGCAATCTCTAATGAAGTGGTCCTTCGAACCGCATCCGTAACAGGCCCTGCTAGTAGACTTGCCCCAACATTCATCTAGGTGTCGTCTTCCACATTGGGGACATTCAGGTTTCTCGTGACGATTATTGCCCACACTAGCTACCGAAGTAGCTCGGGAGCCCATCGATGGTCTTGCCCTGATGGAAATTCCCGCAGTCGCCCTCGACTTATTAATGTCCTCCCTGAACTTCTTTACAGCTGAGAACGGAGCTTTACCCGTCGATCTTTTACGATAATCTCTAGCTTCAAATTCAGCCTTCCTCTTCTCCTTTCCAAGTTCTTCCGCCTTGCAGGCTCGTTCGACTAGTGTTACGAATTCTTTTATTTCCAAAATACCCATTAGTAGCTTTAAATCTTCATTCAATCGTTCCTCGAATCTTTTGCACATAGCAACCTCATCAGCTACACACTCCCGGGCATACCTACTGAGTCTTACGAATTCATGTTCGTATTCAGATACAGTCATACAGCCTTGCTTGAGTTCCAAGAACTCCTTACGCTTCTGATCAATGAACCGTTGGCTAATAAATTTCTTTCGGAATTCCGTTTGAAAGAAGTCCCAAGTTACTCGCTCGTTCGGGACTATGGAAATCAAGGTCCTCCACCAATAGTAGGCTGAGTCTCGCAACAAAGATACAGCACATTTTAGACATTCGTCGGGTGTGCATGACAATTCATCGAACACCCGAATGGTGTTATCAAGCCAGAACTCGGCCCTTTCGGCATCATCAGTTACTATGGCCTTGAACTCCTCGGCCCCACGCTTCCTAATCAAGTCTACAGGTGGCTTACTCAGCCTCACAGGATCAGCGACTGATGGCTTTACAGGCTCTTGGGGTGGATTGTTCAAATTTGGGAATTGTTGGACAGCCGGGTTGGTTCGGGCATATTGCGCGACCCACTCATTCATCATGGTAAAGAAGGCTTGTTTAGCCCCCTCACCTTGATTATTCGCAGATGACTGAGGTTCAACAGGCGGCGTCCCTTGTGCAGGAGCAGCCGCTACGCTCTCAACGTCATCCGCTAGGGTTCTTTCTTCACCGGGGTCCATTTACTAATCAAAACAAAAACATTTCAACCGTCAGAAGTCATCACACATTTAAACATTAACATTCGGCATGTATAGCTAGACTCATACGCGCTATGGTAGTCCTAGAACCGACTAAACCATAGCTCTGATACCAATCAAATGTAACACCCCGAACCCGAAACCGACACCGGAGTCGAACACGAGGTGTTAACTGACTTTAACCCCTTATAAAATTTATTTTCCAGACACTGCCCAATCTGTGTACTAGTCGTTTTAAAAATCATATCTTGAGTTTCGTAACTCAAAAATCAGTTTCGTAATTTTTCCCAGAAACTAGACTCATGTGCCCATCTATGTATTTTTTTCTAGAATTTTTGGTCGGGCCAATTAGTACAGTTTATTAGTCAAAGTCTCCCATGTTGCAGGGGTCGACTACACTGACCTTTGCCCATTACGACTTTGATATCTCCCTACACGGGGCTTCAATACTGATGCCGTTTGTTTCTATGAAAACTAGACTCAGAGAGGAATCTGTACATATATGGTACGACCCCTAATTATCTCTGGTTAATTTATAATGAATTTCCAAAGTCGGAGCAGGGAATCCAGAAACCGTTCTGGCCCTGTCCCACAAAAATCTGATTATCTCTTAATATACTGCCCATATGATCTTTTCGTTACTTCCTCATGAAAAAAGACTCATCGAGCTTCGATTACATAATTTATTCATGAATTAATTCCACTCCTACTATTTTTAGTGATTTTTCAATCTCATGACACTGCTGCTGCCAGCATCTGTTACGAAAGTAACTAGGTCCATTTCATGCCTACCCTTGATCCAACTCAATCGAACATTCGTGCCATTTTCGCATGGCTTAAAGTTTACATGCCAAAGTTCAAACACAACGTAATAGCTTATACATGCCAAAATATTCTTCTAAGCCAACTAAGAAGAAAGTACCAAAACTTGCTATCCGTGTGATGACTTCGATGACGGCCTGACCCCGCAAAAATAGATGTGTCCAAGAAACCTAGAATAGGTGACAAGGAAACACCGAGTGAGTTTATAACTCAGTAAGTCATAAGCTATGCACTACCATCCATCAATAACATTATCACAAGAGAAAACAAAATGGAACGAGGCTAATTACTCCATCCATTCCGAACCATACCATAGTTCCTCCAACCTATCGGTTCAATTTCATACCAATTTATGCATTCACAATCCACATACTCATCAATAGGATATTCGAGGCATTTTCATAAATCATTTTATTTTCGTTACAAACATACAACTAAACGGCCTTTCACCCATTCTACGATAAATTTTATGTACGTGACTTCAAGTATATTTGTCACATAGGTTCAAACTTACCAAGCTCAACACCAAGTATAGACATAGCACCTATTAGCCATGAACTCAAGACACTTACCCGATCCGCTATCCGCGATCGACTCAATAGTGTCGCACACATAGTGTCCATAATGATTCACGAATGTATATTGAGTCCGCACACTCAGTGCTATATAATCAACTCGCACACTTAGTGCTACGTAATCAAATCGCACACTTAGTGCTACATAGTCAAACTCGCACACTTAGTGCCGCATGGTCAATTCGCACACTTAGTGCATCATATTCATTTCGCACACTTAGTGCAACATAGTCAAATCGCACACTTAGTGCTGTACAATTTAATCCCGCGCACTTAGCGCCAATCTCATGGTCATAAATGGTTATACCCGCACGTTTAGTGCCGAGATCAACAACTCAGTACATCTTACCTCTTTTCTTTTCATTCAACAATTTCATCATCACATACGTACATGCATATATATATATGTATATTTATTCATTCCATTCAGCATCGATACATAAACATTATGACCATTTGAAATAATACCAACTACATGCTTAATGACTTACTTTATGTTGGGTAAAAAAATTCCGAGTCGGCTACTCGATGACCTTCGATTTCCCCTTGTTGGACGCCTCTCCTTTAGGTTCTTGAGCTTAAATAAATAAATCAACTAGTTTAATTACCTTGCTAGTTATTTATATCCCGTAACATTAATAGTTTCATATCAAAAGAAGCATACGGCAACATTCTATTTCAAGGTACATATTCATAATTCAAATTCGACCATATAAACCAACATCATCCACTTGATCAATTATAAAGAATTAAGGTTAATATCACCATGTGTACTCTATATGGCCCATTATACATAATCAAATTTAACATCATCTATGTATTCACTCATATGGCCGAATATACATACCCCCATATAACATCATTTTCATTCCATTTAACACTTAATTTCCACCACATGAACACTTGGCCGAATACTCTTAAACTAGCAAAACTCCACATTTGTTCATACCATCTTTTAAATTCACATGCCTATTTTTACTTTTTTTTTACAAGAGTCATAGCCGAATCGTTTTAACCATGAGTAACATAACAAGCATAGATCGTGTTTATGGATATACCATGGCCGATTCAAGCTAATCACCTCCAAAATCATCAACCATTTTCAATGCATATAACATATATAAACATGAATAAGTTTCATATAATCTCTTAACACATTAATTTCTTTCATCAACAACCTTTTGTTTCTTTATCCATCAAAACTTAAAGGTAAGAAAAAATCAAGTTCTTCTCACACATACCATAACCGAAAGCTCCATCCAACACTCTAAATTCGAAATTTTAGTATGGCTAGGTAAGAAAAACGTGATGATTAACCCAAACAACTATTATTTCAAAAGAAAAATTAACAAAATTTACTAACCTCCTCTTCATTCAAAAGGCCGAATGCCTTTGCTCCCCCCCTCCTTTTTCTTCTTCTTGTACGGCTAAGAAGAACAAGGTAATGACCCCCTTTTTTTTGTTACTTCTTTTATTATCCTTAGTATTTCTTTTTATTATTTCCTTTCCTTTACATAAAATAATGACCACTTCATGGAAACTTACCACCTATTCTAATATATGCTCCATCATGGCCGGCCACTATGTATAAAAGAAGGGGTATTTGACATGCAAAGCCATTATTCTCACCACATGCTTTAATAGGTCCTTGTAATTTAACCAATCACATTTCCAGATTTTCTCACATAGGTCCTATTTACTAAAATTCACCTTCAATTAAAGAAAATTCAAACATGGAATTTTCACACATGCATATATACATATAACAAGCATCAAATATGACAGCTAATTATTTTTATGACACGGTTTAGCGGTCCCGAAACCACTTCCCGACTAGGGTAAATTTTGGGGTGTCACAATCCACGAGCTCCTGATAGCTACGATATCTATAAAACAATGCAAACACACACAAAGTAAGATTTCAAAAGCTTAGTAAGCTATATACAAATTAACTTATCACAAATCACAACTATAAACAAATCATTTATATGATTCATAGCATAATTCAATGTCAAGTTCATATTTCTCATTTAGCTTAAATACTTAGAACCATTTGCTCACATTTGCATCACATTTCCATATAATACAAATATACTTCATATGTTCACACATATAAACATATACTTACCTTCCATTCTCAAACTTAATGTACATTTCATACATGCCTGAATCGGATACATGTTCACATAGTCATTCATTTTCTTGGAATGCCCGTTGAACCATTTGAAATCATAAGGATACGTAGATAACTCGGAAAGCTCATACAATGCCAACGTCCCAGGCGTGGTCTTACATGTAATCAAACATCGATGCCACTGTCCCAGACAGGGTCTTAAATGAAATCAAATACGATGTCGATGTCCCAGACATGGTCTTACACGTAAATCATAAGTCGATGCCAACGTCCTAGATGTGGTCTTACACGAAAACACATATCGGATCCTATGTCATGACATATGTATCCTAACTATTCCTATGGTTTGTACGGGACTTTCCGGATGTCGAAACTTTGTCGACACTTTCTCGGATATCTCATGTTCAATTCATATAATCATTCCTCAATATTCAATAGCATATAAACATTAATAATTCAATTCAAAACACATTTATTTGTATATAGACTTACCTCGTACGAAAATGAACAGAACGAGCAACTATTCAACGATTTTCATTTTCCCCCGATCTAATTCCGTTTTCTTTGGTTCTTTATCGAAACACATTCAAATTTAACCCTTTTATTCACCAAATCATTCAATTCAATCCAAATATACATATTTAGGGCATTTTACAAATTAGCTCTCACATTTTCACATTTTGACACTTTAGTCCTTATTCACAAAAATCACAAAATATACAAAAATTCCATATACCCATCCTTAGCTAATTTTTCATAATGTTCATATAAGCCCACACATTTCATTTATTTCACATTTTAGTCCCTCAAAATCTTTTTTTTACAAATTAGTTCAAATTACTCAAATTCATCAAAAATTCAAAGACAAAACATACTTATCAAATGCATATCTTTCATTTTTCATCAACTATCATCACAAAGCTCACAAAAGCATTAATGAAATATTTTAAATTCATCAAAAAAAAATCAGAAATTGATACATGGGCTTGATAGATTACTAAGCAATGATCACAAAAATGTAGAAATTATAAAAAACGAACAAAATCCATACCTTAATCAAGAATATCAATAGCTGAACCTTAGAACCAAATTTTCTTCTTCTTTTTCTCTAATATTCAGTCATGGATGATAGAAAATAAGATGATTTTAGCTTTTCTTTTATTTAATACCTCTTTTATGCTTAGTTTACTATTATGCCCTCAATGAAATAATATTAAAATTCCATTAACTTAGGCATTTTTGTCCATTCATTAATCTAGACCTCTCATTAAAAGAGACATAACAATTAAGCACTTTAACAAATAGCATGCAACTTTTTCATTTTACGCGATTAAGTCCTTTTTATCAAATCGGCACACAAACGATATAATTTTCATACGAAATTTTCACACATACTAATTCACATATAATAAGTACGAAATATATTATTAAAATATTTTTCTAACTCAGATTTGTGGTCTCGAAACCACTATTTCGATTAGGGTCTAAACCGGACTGTTACATTCATAACAACAACAATAAAATTAAAAGGATAAGGAACAAGAATCAAATCCGGTAGGGGCAAATCTTGAAAGGCATGAATAGTGGAGGGGCTTGAATGCCAATTGAAGGGGTCTTCAAGGGCCATTTTGCAAGCTAAATAATCAAAAAAACAAGCTGATAGGGTCAGCATGTTGGATGGTTTTGGGCTTCCTAGTGCTCGGTTAGATTGATTTTCTCGGTTCAGATCAACTGGGCCCCTTTTCATAATTAATTAACAATAATTTATTTAACCCAAATTAAAATGGATTAAAATTAAAATTTATTATATTATGAATTAATACTCATAATTTGGATTGTCTTAGCCTGAAAAATTAATTTTCCTTGATGCTTCAAAATTGTTTCTCGGTTTTGCACTTCTAGTTGTGTGTATCGAGCCATTTTTTACCATTTGTGCAAATCTATTGAAAATAATCAAAATTTGATATAAAATTAATTAAAATTTAAAAAGTTGATAATTTGAGTGAAATTTAATTATTTTATAATAATTATATATTTTTTGACAAGAATTTTACCGAAACTACATGAATTTGAGTTAAAAAGGGCATGAAAAAGTGTATATTTTCGTGTTTCCACACCCCTAAACCCTAAACCTTCAATGATGTTTGTTCGGGGCATCTCATTTATGTTGGTGTCATTTACAGCCCTTTGACGTTGATCACAACTCTTTATGTAAGCATATGGGTCTTTGAATAACGTTGGCCAAAAGAATCCAGCTTGTAACACCTTGGATGCAGTACGTGCACCTCCGAAGTGTCCCCTACTCGGAGCTAAGTGGAAATGATATAGAATCTTATGTACTTCATCTTTTGCCACGCATCTCCCAATCATTTGATCTGCACACTTTTTAAACAAGTATGGTTCTTCCCAGAAATAATACTTCACATTGTGAAGAAACTTTTTCTTTTGATGATACGTCTTATCAATTGGCATCAAACCATAAGCTAAATAGTTAGCAATATCAGCAAACCAAGGGATATTATGGACATGATTTACCTTCAGTATGTGTTCATCTGTGAATGTCTCTTGAATGGGTATAAGTGGAGAATTCCATTCTTGCGACTCCAATCTGGACAATTGGTTTGCTACTTGGTTTTTTACTCCTTTTTTATCTTGAATTTCTAGATCAAACTCCTGGAGTAGAAGTACCCATCGGATCAATCTCGACTTAGCGTCTTTCTTGGCAAGTAAATATTTAATTGCCGAATGGTTCGTATAGACAGTCATTTTGGTACCTACAAGATAAGATTGAAACTTGTCAAAAGCAAACATAATAGCAAGTAACTCTTTCTCTGTTACCGTATAATTCAACTGAGCTTCCGTCAAAATCTGACTTGCATAGTAAATAGGATGAAAAACTTTGTTCCTTCGCTGGCCCATAACGGCTCCTATCGTGAAGTCACTTGCATCACATATCAATTCGAATGACAAATCCTAATCTGGTGTGACGATTATAGGTGCTGAAACTAATCGACTTTTCAAATCGTTGAAAGCTTTTAAACACTCATCGTCAAATTTGAACATCCTGTCCTTCTCCAATAACTTGCATAAATGTTTAGCAATTTTGGAGAAATCTTTGATAAATCTCTGATAGAACCGCCGTGGCCCAAAAAGCTCTTAACACTTTTTACAAATGTTGGACATGGGAGTTTCTCAATAACATCTACCTTTGCTTTATCTAGCTTGATTCCATGTCTCGTTATTTGATACCCTAGAACAATACCTTCTCGTACCATTAAATGACACTTTTCCCATTTGAGTACGAGGTTTGTTTCTTCGCATTGCCTTAGTACCTTGGCTAGATTGGCTAAGCAATCATCATAAGTGTCTTCAAACACTGAAAAATCACCCATAAACACTTCCAAGTATTTCTCAACCATGTCAATAAAAATAGACATCATACATTTATGAAATGTATTAGGTCTAACACCCCTATCCCGTATCCGTCGCCGGAATAGGTAAGGGGCATTACCAGACAAACAGAACATTTCAGACCAAATCAGAATCACAGATATCATATAACATCATTTCATAAGAAATCATCTCTTAAGATGGTCTACGAGACCTAAAACTTACTTTTAGGAACAGTCAAAACTAAACTGAACACATTCAAAAATTTCAGAACTCAGAAAATTTTCAATTCTGCTGAGGTTACACACCCGTGTGACTAGGCCGTGTGTCTTACACTGGCACCAAACACACCCATGTGAACCAGCCGTGCCAAAACAAACACCCTTACTGACTTTCACCCACGGCCAATAGGCACGCCCGTGCGCTATGGCCGTCTGACACTTAGCTAGCTACTAACTTAAGCCCAACATATGACACTCCCGTGTGTCAAAACTGTGTGATTTTTAAGAGGTTGCTGCTTTTCTTACACGGCCACAAGGTTTAAGCCAACTTGCCACCCCTATATGGGTCTTTCCTACTAGCAATGTTAAACCACATTCATACAAAAATTTTCAGCCTATTTCCATGCTCATAACATGCTTCATTACAACTAAGTTATCATCATTCAACAACCCATTCAAACCATACCAAAACTTAACACAAACATACCATTTGCTAGCCAACTTTCATTGTATAACCTATATTTACAAATCAAAACTTAATACATAAACCTTCTAGCCTATACATGCCATACTTTAAAATATTTACACTTTCAAAAGTACCAAAATGAGTTCGATAGTGTGGTGACGATCCTCGACTATTCCCGAGCCTTCAGTAGCTGTGATAACTGTAAAACAGACAAAAATCACATAGAGTAAGCTACAAAGAGCTTAGTAAGCCAAATACAATTGGTCTAACTACTAAAGCATAGAAGTACAATTCAACAGTAAAGATTCATAGCCATTTCATAAATAATTCATAAGCTTAACCATCCTCCTTTGTTTGCATATATGTCATGCTTCATTTCCAAATTCCATACATATTTCATAGAGACAAAGTCTTTCATATTTAGAAATTTAGTACGATACAAACGTACCGATATAGGTCATAAATTTCATATACTCATTCTCATATTTTGTACTCTATCATCAGACGATTCAGAAACGATATAGATACTCGTAAATAAGTACAATGTCGACGTCCCAAACGTGGTCTTACATGTAATTCAATATCGATGCCTCTATCCCAGACAAGGTCTTACACGAAATCAGATATGATGCCAATGTCCTAGACATGGTCTTATACATAAATCTCAATCTCAGATAGATGTCAATGTTCTTTTAGAAGCATACAGAGCTTTTTGAATACTAATATATTATCAGACTTTACTCAAAAGATATTCATCAGGCTCTCAAGGTCATCCAATACAGATTACAGTTTATATATGTGGAAATTAGTCAATTTAACACATAATTGTAATTAGACTTACCTCGTACGGATTTCGGAGGAAATGAGTCGACTATTCAACTATTTGGGACTTCCTTCGATCTTAGTTCGATTTTCTTTGTTCTTGATCTAATACGATTCAAATTCAACTATTCAATCATTCATTTCACTCAAAATAATCCATGAACACATATTTAGGGCACTTTTCATTTTAGCCCTTACATTTTCACACTTTGACAATTTAGTCCATTTTTCACAAAATCACAAATATACAAAAATTCACCAAGACTATAGCTTGACCGAATATACATAGCTTCCATATAAGTCCAAATAACATATTTAATTCACAATTTAGTCCTCCAAAACCTCATTTTCACAAATTAGTCCAAATAGCTCTATTTCATCAAAATTCAAAGACAAAAATTATAAATTATCTACCAAGCCTTCATAATTCATCCAAAAACATTTCAAAACTTATGATATCAACAATTGAATTTCATGAAATCTTTAACAGAAACAGAAATTCAGACATGGGCTTTTAAGAACACGAAGCAACGATCACAGAATCGTAGAAATTATCAAAAACGAAACAAAAACGAACCTTGAATCAAGCTTGTACAAGGCCGAACCTAGCTTGCTCTTTTTCTTTCTTTTTCTTTTGAAATTTCGGCTAAGGATGAACACTAATGCATGGCCATTTCATGTTTATTTTATTTTATTACATATTAGTCACTTTTTTCCCATTTTTCCTTGACTAAATAACCTTAATTGTCAACCACTAATGTCCATATTTGTCCACCATTAAAACAAATGGTACATTTTACATGAAAGGACCTTTATTTTAAAAGCCAAGCCAAATAGGTGCTTTAACATCTAGCACATAACTTTTGCACTTTAAACAATTAAATCCTTTTTCATAATTAAGCACAGAAACAGACAAATTAAATAAAAGAAACTTCGCAGATGTAGATTCACATATCACAGACACAAAAAATAATATTAAAATAATTTTCAGAACCAGTTACGTGGTCTCAAAACCACCGTTCCGACTAGGGTCGAAACCAGACTGTTACAATTCTCCCCCTTAGAGATTTTCGTCCCCGAAAATCTTACCGTTAAACAGATTCAGATATTGTTGTCTCATTGAATCTTCAGACTCCCACGTAGCCTCTTCAACACCGTGACGATGCCACATCACTTTAACTAAAGGAATTTTCTTATTTCGTAACTCTTTAACCTCACGGGCTAAAATACGGATCAGCTTTTCTTCGTAAGTCATATCAGACTGGATTTCAATCTCAGAAGGGGATATCACATGAGACGGATCAGATCTGTACCGTTGAAGCGTCGATACATGAAATAAATTATGAATCTTTTCTAACTCAGATGGTAGCCTCAATCTATAAGCAACCGGTCCAACTCGCTTGATGATTTCATGCGGTCCAATGAACCTCGGACTCAACTTCCCCTTTTTACCAAATCGGAACAGTTTCTTCCACAGAGATACTTTCAGAAACACTTTATCACCGATCTCAAATTCGATATCTTTTTCGTTTTAAATTCGCATAAGATTTTTGACGATCAGAGGCAGCTTTCAGACTATCTCGTATCACTTTCACTTTCTGTTCTGTTTCTTTTATCAGATCAATACCGTAAATCTTATTCTCATTAAGTTCAGTCTAGTATAACGGAGTTCTACACTTTCTATAGTATAAGGCTTTGTAAGGTGCCACTTTAATGCTCGGTTGAAAGCTATTATTATAAGCGAATTCAATCAAAGGTAGATATTGTTCCCACGTACCTTCAAACTCAAGAATGCAACATCTCAACATATCCTCGAGTATCCGAATAATCCGTTCAGATTGACCATCGGCTTGTGGATGAAAAGCAGTGGTAAAATGCAATTTAGTACCCAGAGCATCTTGCAACTTCTTCCAAAATCGCGATGTAAATCTCAGGTCTCTATCTGACACTATCGACAATGGCACACCATGCAATCTCACAATATCAGAAATGTATAACTTAGCCAATTTATCGAGTGAGAAATTTGATCGTACTGGAATAAAATGAGCCGATTTCGTCAATCGATCAACTACAACCCAAATTGCATCTTTCTTTCTCGGGGATAGAGGTAAACCTGACACAAAGTCCATAGTTACTTGATCCCATTTCCACTCTGGAATCATAATCGGTTGTAGTAATCCAGATGACACTTGATGTTCAGCTTTAACTTGTTGATAGATCAACCATTTGGAAACAAAAACAGAGATATATGTTTTCATTCTGGACCACTAGCAAGTCATTATACATTTTCGTACTACCCAGATGCACAGATAACCGACTATTGTGGGCTTCACTCAGAATCATTTGAATTAACTCTGGATTTCTCAGAATACAAATCTTATCTCGAAATTTTAAACAATCATATGCATCAATTCTGAATTCTGAATAATTACTACATCACATTGAGCTCGTTTTGCCAAAATTTCATTATCAATCTTCTGAACTTCGATACTATGTTGTAAGAACAAGGGTCTTCCTTTTAATTCAGCTAAAACTGAACCATCATCAGATAGAACCAAATGAGCATTCACTACACGCAAAGCGTACAATGTTTTAAAGGCATTAACGACAACATTTGCTTTTCCCGGGTGATAATCAATCACAAGTTCGTAATCTTTTAGCAGTTCTAACCATCTTCTCTGCCGCAGATTCAAATCTTTTTGCGTCATTAAATACTTCAGACTTTTATGATCATAAAACACGTGACATTTCTCACCAAATAAATAGTGACGCCAGATTTTCAAAGCAAACACAATAGCAGCTAACTCGAGGTCATGTGTCAAATAGTTCTTCTCATGAGACTTTAACTGTCTCGGAGCATAAGCAACAACTTTTCCTTTTTGCATAAAAACAAAATCGAGTCCGTTCAACGAAGCATCACTGTAAACAACAAATTCTTTACCTGATTCAAGTTGTACCAAAATTGGAGCTTCAGTCAATAAAGCTTTCAATTGATCAAAGCTGTTCTGACACTTTTCAGACCACTCAAATTTTACATCTTTCTGGAGCAATTTTGTCAATGGAGTAGCTATCACAGAGAAATCTTTTACAAATTGTCTATAGTAACCAATAAGTCCCAGAAAAGTGCGGACTTTAGATACATTCCTCAGAGCTTTCCAATCCAACATAGCTGAAATCTTGCTCAGATCAACTCGGATACCGGAGGCTGATACAATATGACCCAGAAAACCAACTTCTCGCAACCAGAATTCATATTTACTGAACTTTGCATACAACTATTTATCTTGCAGTGTCTGTAGCACTATTCTCAAATGCTCGGCATGTTCAGATTCATCACGTGAATCAATCAATATATCATAAATGAATACAACAACAAATTGATCTAGATACGGTCTGAAAATTCTATTCATCAAATACATAAAGATAGTAGGCGCATTAGTCAATCCGAAAGGCATAACTAAAAATTCATAGTGGCCATACCTCCTTCTGAAAGCAGTCTTCGGAATATCTGAATCTTTCACTCGTAACTGATAGTAGCCCGATCTCAAATCTATTTTTGAAAATACAGTAGCTCCTTTCAACTGATCAAACAAATCATCAATTCGGGGCAGGGGGTACTTATTCTTGACAGTCACTTTATTCAACTGACGATAATCTATACACATTCTCATTGAACTGTCTTTCTTTTTCACAAATAGAACCAGAGCACCCCAATGTGAGAAACTTGGTCTAGTAAATCCTCGATCAGTCAATTCTTGCAATTGAGACTTTAATTCTTTTAACTTGGTTTGAGCCATTCTATACGGAGCTATTAAAATCGGATAAGTACCAGGTACTAATTCAATGCCAAACTCGACTTCTCTAATCGGAGGCAAACTCAATAATTCTTCAGGATACGTATCAGGGAATTCACAGACAATGGGTAGGGATTCAACTTTCTTATCATTCACTTTTAAATATAACACATAAGCTAAGTAGGCTTCACAACCTTTCTTCACATAATTCCGTGCTTTTATTGCAGATATCACATCTAGTAATCCATTCAGATCACTAGACTCAATTCGAATTATCTCATCATTCTTACACCTCAAATCAATGACTTTTCGTTTACAATTCACAATAGCATCATGCAAAGTTAACCAGTCCATTCCCAGAATTATATCAAATTCGTCAAAAGTCAAAAGCATCAGATCGCAGGAAAACAGACATCTTGAATCATTAACGGGCAATTCTTGCAGTCTTTATCAACCAAGACACTTTTGCCTAAGAGGTTCGATACTCTAATTACGAATTTAGTAGACTCTACAGGCAAAGTCTTACAGTGCACTAAATTCATACAGATATAAGAATGTGTTGATCCAGGATCTATCAATGCAATCACAGAAGTATTATAAAGAGTAAAAGTACCAGTAATCACATTTGGAGACGAGGCTTCCTCACGAGCTCGGATAGCATAGGCTCTGGCAGGTGCTCTGGCCTCAGATCTAATAGTAGTATCCCTAGTAGCTCTTTGACCACTGCTAACATTTCTCGTATTTCTAGAAGGTCTACCTCTAGCTGAGGTGTTGCTCAGTCTCAGATTCAGTACATTCTCTTGCTCAGCAGGTTCAGAACAATCTCTTACAAAATGGTCCAGAGATCCACATCGAAAACAGTCTCTGTCATTCAATCTACAATTTCCTGGATGTTTTTTTACCATAGTGTTTACATTTAGGTCTCTCAGATTGGACATTCCTGACACTTGCAACAGAAGTAGCAGAGGCTCTGAAGTTCGAATGCGATCTAGCTCGATCTCGATTCGAATGTCCCACATTAGCATTTGGACGGCTTTGATCATCTCAAAATTTCTTTGACACAGATTGAAATGATCTACTCGAAGATCTCTTTCTAGCATCTCTAGCTTCAGACATCAGCTTTTCTTTTCTCTTTACTTAATTCTCCAGCTTTACAAGCTCGCTCAACGAGCACTACCATTTCTTTAATCTTTAAAATCCCAACTAACAGACAGATATCTTCGTTTAGTCCAACTTCAAACCTTTTGCACATTATTTCTTCATTCAATACACATTCACGAGCATACTGGCTCAATCTCACAAATTCACGTTCGTATTCAGTAACAGACATACGACCCTATTTAAGCTCGAGAAACTCTTTACATTTCTGATCAATGAATCTCTGACTGATATATTTCTTTCAAAATTCAGATTGGAAGAAATCCCACATAACTCGTTCACTCGAAACCACAGATATTAAAGTTTTCCACCAATGATATGCCGTATCTCTCAGAAGTGAAGTAGCACATTTTACATATTCCTCAGGATTCAGAGACATTTCATCAAACACTTTTATTGTATTTTCCAACCAGAATTCGTCACTTTCAGGATCATTATTCATTGTCGAAACTCTTCAGCCCCATACTTTCTAATCTTATCAACCGATGGTCTACTCAACTGTATCGGATTCAATCGGGGCATATCAGGAGTTTGAGAAGGATTAATTGAGGGTGGAGGTTGTTGTACAGTCGGATTGGTTCTAATATACTGAGTGAACCAATCATTCATCATCCGATAGAAGGCTTGCTTAGCCTCACCATCACGGCTACTCAAAGCTGGTCTAGAATCAACTTGCACTGTCCCTTACGCAGGAGCAAGAACATTGCTTTCAACATCGTCAGCTACAGCTCTATTGGGATCCATTTGCTATATAAAAACACATTTCAATGTCAGGAGTCATCACACTATCACAGATTCAGACATATGACATGTATAGCTAGACTCACATACTCTATGATAGTCCTAGAACCGACTAAACCATAGCTCTAATACCAAAAAAATGTAACACCCCTATCCTGTATCCATCGCCGGAATAGGTAAGGGGCATTACTAGACAAATAGAACATTTCAGACCAAATCAGAATCACAGATATCATATAACTTCATTTCATAAGAAATCATCTCTTAAGATGGTCTACGAGACCTAAAACATACTTTTAGGAACAGTCAGAACTAAACTGAACACATTCAAAAATTTCAAAACTTAAAAAAATTTCAATTCTGCTGAGGTTACACGCTTATGTGACCAGGCCGTGTGTCTCACATGGGCATCAGACATACCCATGTGAACCAGCCGTGCCAAAACAGGGCACCCATACTGACTTTCACCCACGACCAATAGGCATGCCCGTGTGCTATGGCCGTGTGACACTTAGCTAGCTACTAACTTAAGCCCATGGCCATATGACACTGCCATATGTCAAAACCGTGTGATTTTTAAGAGGTTGCTACTTTTCTTACGTGGCCACAAGGCATGCCTGTGTCCCTTCACTGTGTGCCACAATGCAAGCTTGGTTTAAGCCAACTTGCCACCCCTATATGGGTCTTTCCTACTAACAATGTTAAACAACATTCATACAAAAATTTTTCGCCCATTTCCATGCTCAAAGCATGCTTCATTACAACTAAGTCATCATCATTCAACAACCCATTCAAACCATACCAAAACTTAACACAAACATACCATTTGCTAGCCAACTTTCATTGCATAACCTATATTTACAAATCAAAACTTAATACATAAACCTTCTAACCTATACATGCCATACTTTAAAATATTTACACTTTCAAAAGTACCAAAATGAGTTTGATAGTGTGGTGACGATCCTCGACTATTCCCGAGCCTTCAGTAGCTGTGATAACTGTAAAACAGACAAAAATCACATAGAGTAAGCTACAAAGAGCTTAGTAAGCCAAATACAATTCGTCTAACTACTAAAGCATATAAGTACAATTCAACAGTAAAGATTTATAGCCATTTCATAAATAATTCATAAGCTTAACTATGCTCCTTTGTTTGATTATATGTCATGCTTCATTTCCAAATTCCATACATATTTCACAAAGACAGAATTTAGTACGATACAAACGTACCTATATAGGTTATACATTTCATGTCCTCATTCTCATATTTCATACTCTATCATCAGACGGTTCAGAAACGATACAGATACTCATAAAAAAGTACAATGTCAACGTCCTGGGCGTGGTCTTACATGTAATTCAATATCGATGCCTCTATCCCAGACAGGGTCTTACACGAAATCAGATATGATGCCAATGTCCCAGACATGGTCTTATACATAAATCTGAATTGAGGCCTGTTTCCCAGACACGGTCTTACACGATATCTCAGATAGATGTCAATGTTTCTTTAGAAGCATACAGAGCATTTCAGATACTAACATATTATTAGACTTTACTCAAAAGATATTCATCAGGCTCTCAAGGCCATCCAATATAGATTACAGTTTATATATGTGGAAATTAGTTAATTTAACACATAATTGTAATTTGACTTACCTCGTACGGATTTCGGAGGAAACGAGTCAACTATTCAACTATTTGGGACTTTCCTCGATCTAAGTTCTATTTTCTTTGTTCTTGATCTAATACAATTCAAATTCAACTATTCAATCATTCATTTCAGTCAAAATAATCCATGAACACATATTTAGGGCACTTTTCATTTTAGCCCTTACATTTTCACACTTTGACAATTTAGTCCATTTTTCGCAAAATCACAAATATACAAAAATTCACCAAGACTATAGCTTGACCGAATATACATAGCTTCCATAAAAATCCAAATAACATATTTAATTTACAATTTAGTCCTTCAAAACCTCATTTTCACAAATTAGTCCAAATAGCTCTATTTCATCAAAATTCAAAGACAAAACTTATAAATCATCTACCAAGCCTTCATAATTCATCCAAAAACATTTCAAAACTTATGATATCAACAATGGCATTTCATTAAATCTTTAACAGAAATAGAAATTCAGACATGGGCTTTGAAGAACATGAAGCACCGATCACAGAAACGTAGAAATTATCAAAAACGGAACAAAAACGAACCTTGAATCAAGCTTGTACAAGGCCGAACCTAGCTTGCTCTTTTTCTTTCTTTTTCTTTTGAAATTTCGGCTAAGGATGAACACTAATGCATGCCCATTTCTTGTTTATTTTATTTTATTACATATTAGTCACTTTTTTCCCATTTTGCCCTTGACTAAATAACTTTAATTTTCAACCACTAATGTCCATATTTGTCCACCATTAAAACAAATGGTACATTTGACATGCAAGGACCTTTATTTTAAAAGCCAAGCCAAATAGGTGCTTTAACATCTACAACATAACTTTTGCACTTTAAACAATTAAATCCTTTTTCATAATTAAGCACAAAAACAGACAAATTAAATCACAGAAACTTCACAAATGTAGATTCACATATCACAGACACAGAAAATAATATTAAAATAATTTTCAGAATCGGTTACGTGGTCTCAAAACCACCATTCCGACTAGGGTTGAAACCGGACTGTTACAGTAGGTGCATTACATAAACCAAATGACATGTGTCTAAATGCAAATGTACCGCACAGGTAGGTGAATGTTATCTTGTGTTGTTCTTCTGGTGCTACTATAATCTTTTTCTACCCCAAGTATCCATCAAGAAAACAGTAATAGTCTTGCCCTACTATTCTATCTTGCATCTGGTCCAAGAACGACAAAAGAAAATGATCCTTCCTTGTCGCCTTATTCAGCTTTTGATAATCAATGCAAATTCTCCATCCTATAATCGTTCTAGCCAATATCAACTCGTTATTTTCATTCTTTACAACCGTAATATCTCTTTTCTTTGGCACACATTGACTGGACTTACCTATGAACTGTCTGAGATAAGGTAAATTATACTCGCATCTAACCACTTGATGATTTCTTTCTTTACCATGTCCTTCATGATGGGTTTCAGTCTTCATTTTCCATCAATCGTCCCTTTCTATACATCTTCCAGGATGATCTTTTACATGCATACAGATGGACTAATGCCGCGAAAATCGGCTATGGTCTATCCGATAGCCTTCTTGAATTATTTAAATACTTGGATAAGTTTCACTTCTTGCTCTACGATTAATTACGCTAAAACAATAATAGAAAAAATAGAGGCGTTACCTAAATAAACATATTTTAAATGTGAGGGAAGTACCTTCAGTTCTAATTTAGATGGCTCCTTGATTGACGCTTTTGGTTGGACATGATCTCTACTCTCTAACTCCAAAGTTTCAAAGCGGGATTGCAAATTAAATCCCCTTTGATTAGCTTCTAGCAAAGCTAAGTGTTCATTCTTCTCTTCATCACTTGGAGGGTCTGATGTCAAAATTTGCTCCAACGGGTTCTCAACAAAGTTAAGTTCCCTTTCGATGATTAATTCCTCTAAATCAGACACCGCAGAACAATCATCAATTGTGTCAAGAAATCACATAGACTTAAAAACATTAAAATGTTACCTAATCGTCCTGAACACTCATAGTAAGCTTGCCCTTTTGCACATCAATAAGGGTCATTCCAGTTGCTAGGAGAGGCCTTCCTAAGATGAATGACACCTCTTTATTTGCTTCAAAGTCTAGAATAACAAAGTCAATAGGAAAAATGAATTTGTCTACACGTACCAATACGTCCTCGATTTTTCCTTCTGGATGTGTTAATGATCAATTTGCTAATTGAAGTGTATCCGTAGTAGGTCAAACTTCACCTATCCCCAACTTCCTAAATATGGGCATGGGCATCAAGTTAATGCTCGTACCCAAATCACATAGTACTTTACCACAATATGTTGGTCCAATGTTGCAAGGTATGGTGAAACATCTAGGATCCTTCAACTTCGGGGGTAGTTTGTCTTGAAGATATGCACTACATTGCTTCATCAGGTCTACCATCTCAAATTCTCCTAGTCTTCATTTTTTAGATAGGATATCCTTCATGAATTTGACGTAGTTCAACATTTGTTCAAGTGCTTCAACCAATAAAATGTTGATATGAAGTTTCTTGAGTACGTCTAGAAACTTCTTGAATTGGACTTCTTGCTTCTGCTTCTGAAGTCTTTGAGGGTGGGGTGGTGGAGGCTTCTTTACTAGAACTGGTTGATTCATCTTTTGTGGCAACTTTGCATCTAACGAAGTTGTTAGTTTATCAGAATTAATCGGTTCAAAATTTACCTTATTAGGTTTTGCAGATTCAGGTTCTGGTGAAACTAGATTTTCAGCACTCAGTTGTACTTACATTGAGTCTTAAGCCTTAGTTGGCTCCTCTTCAATTTCAACGGTGTTGGGTTCTAATGTCTTCCACTCCTTAATGCCAACGCTTTACAATGATCCTTCCTAGGATTCTTCAGATTCTCCGTATCACTAGGTAAAACACATTGTGAACGACTTTTAAGTTTAGTAGCAAGTTAACCTACTTGATTATCCAAATTCCTTAGGGTGGCTTCATTTTTTTGCCATATATGCCTCCAATAGGTTCTCTTAGTGATTGGAAGGTTCAACTTGAGTTTATTTCTAAACTTGTTGGGGGAAATTAGGTGGTTGGGTCGATTTGGGTTGTGCATAAGTGGTACTGGTTCCTCCATATTAGTTGCTCTAGGAAAAGTTCGTGTGGCTTTGCCACGATGGGTTATAGAAATTGGATTGCAGTCCTTTCCTTCCTCAATTTTGGTTATAGTCGCCCATGTAATACAAGGATTCTGGGTTTGATGGAAATTCTTCAAACAAATGTCCTTCCCCATAATAGACACATGCTATGTGACAGCCCTAAATTGACCCTAGTCAGAAAGTGGTTTCGGGACCACGAAACCGAGTCTTATAAATAATTAAAGGTTATATTCTGTGTTTATGATGTGCGTAAATGCTTGTGTGATAATTCCATACTTTAATTTGGTCAGTGTATGTGAAATTTATTAGTAGGGACTTATGTGAGACAATTTAGAAATATGCTAGGCAAGTGTTAAAGTGGCCTATTAATATATGTGGGAAAGTGCTTGTCCTTACATGTCAAATTAGCCAAATTAAAGCATAGTGGCCGGCCATGCTATGGGTGGAAACATGTCACAAACATGTTATGTTAATGATGTATGTTAGGAAAAATAAAATAAGGGGCATGGTAATAAAATAATGAAAGGGAATATGATGAAAACAAAGAAAAAAAAAGTGTCCATCCTTTTTCATTTCTTTTGGCCGAAAGTTCTAAGGAAGAAGGAAGGAGCTCTTGCTTCATGTTTGGCTTGGAAGAGGATTAGGAAGAGGTTCGGCCATACTTGTATCTAGGTTATGGTAAGTTTGATGTTGTGCCATGAGATTCATGCATGTTTTTAGTTGTTAGCTTGAGTTCTAACTAGCCCATGGTTTAAATCTTTGCTATGTGAGGGAGATGATACTCGGCCATGGGTGTTGTCTTCTTGGTGGATGTTTGATGTTGTGTTGGTGAGGTATGAAGATGATAGAGTGTGTGTGAGAATTTGAAAAAGGTAGGTCTTAGCAACTTCATGAAGCAATCGGCCATGGTATATCCATAAGTATGATTTATGCTTGTTATGTTACCATGGTTAAAATGATTCGGCTATGCTTCATGTAAAAATAAAATATACATGTGAATTCGGATATATGTTTATATTTGGTTAATGATTTATCCTTGTGAAGTATAAATTTGTAACATGATTTGAGTTGGAAGTTATTATAATGTATTTGTGCATTCGGGTATATGATGAAGATATATGAAATGGTTATAATCAACCTTATGATTCGGCTCTTGCACATATATATATGTTTGCACATGATGTATTGGTATGCCATTTATGGGTGGTATTAAGTATATAATTGGCCTCAACATCTACATGCATACTCGGCCACATGAGAAGATTAGTGTTGCATGTATTCGGTTAGAGGCAAGCATATTGATGCCTTTATCTTGGTTTAGACAATCGGCTAAAAGGGAGTGTGGGTTAATATGTTGAGTTGATGCATGATTTCACATGTATGTGACTTTAATGTCTAATGTATATATATGGGCTAAGTACCTTGAGTTCCTCTTTTCGATGCTCAAATGATTAAATCAATTTATTTGTTAAATTAAGCTCAAGAGCAAAGGGGAGCTAAATCCGATAAAGGGAAGGAAAAAGTGGTCGAATAGCCATCGAAATCGTTCGACAACATCCGAGGTAAGTTTTCGAGTAACGAGACTTAGTTACCGATTTGATTAAGTCATGATGTATGAGCATAACAAATATGCGGTGATATGATGATTCTACTTGAATCATATGTTGAGTTAATTAGTCTATACGTATGACGGGTAGCCGTATGTGCATAGAGATAGTGTCATAAAGCAAATTAAACCATGCTGTTTGTATGTGGCTAGTGAGCCGAAAATGTGATCGCTTAATACGTGACGTGTGTTTGAACTCTAATTATGAAAATGAAATATAGATGTGTCATGATTTATTGATATGTGTATGAATATTTGGATGATAACCGGGCTAAGTCCCGAAGGCATCTGCGCTAGTGACTAGTTCCGGGCAAGTCCCGAAGGCATTTGTGCGAGTTACTAAATCCGGGCTAAGTCCCGAAGGCAATTGTGCGAGTTACTCTAACCGGGCTATGTCCCGAAGGCATTTGAGCGAGTAGCAATATCCGGTTAAATTCCGAAGGTACGTGATTTGGGAATGAGCGATCTGCTGTAATAATTTCAATTAATACGCTCGTAAAAAAACTCAACAACGAGGTATGTGTTGTACATGCATTGGATTAATTGATTCCTCTTAAATAGTATTTGCTCAGTCGATTAAGGAGCTTCCGGTTTTGGTTAAGTTGATCCCTTATGTATGAATATAAGGGTTGGAAATGTGAAGTAGGACTGATTTTTGAGAATATATGTGTATATGAAATTATCCGTTTAGTTATATGAATGCTATACTTCAGTTGAGCCTAATTCCATTGCTCAAAACTTACTAAGCATTAAATGCTTACTCCGTTCTTTGAATCTCTGTTTTATAGATTTTGGTTCGTCAGCTATCGGACTCGGGATTATTGAAGTCGAAGTCTCCCACACTATCAAAGCCCCTTTTGGTACACTTTTGGTTGAACTTTGAAATGGCATGTATAGGACTACCCTTTTTGTTGTTGGTCATGGACCCTTTGGTTTTGTATAAATTTGGATAGCCATGCAAAAATGGCTTATATACACTTTGAGCTTAATATTATAATCGTCTTGTATGATGTTCATTAAGAGGTATGGAAATGTTTGGGAACGATTAGCCATTGGAATGGTTAATCATGATCATATTTTGTGCTATATATGCAAAAGGGCTAGTTGAATCATGGAAACTATGTAATAGGTAAAGTCTACCTTAAAAATAGATGCTGATAGCAGCAGTGATGTGAATGTGAAAAATCACTAAAAATAGTAGGAATGGAATTAAATAGTGAATAAATTATGTAATCGAACCTTGATGAATCTATTTTCATAGGAAAGTAACAAAACGATCATATGAATAGTATGTTAAGAGATATTTAAATTTTCGTGAGACAGGGCCAGAACGGTTTCTGGATTCCCTGTTCCGACTTTGGAAACTAATTATAAATTAACCAGAGATAATTAGAAGTCATTCCATATATGTATAGATTCCTTTTCGAGTCTAGTTTCTATAGAAACAAACGACATCAGTATTGAAGCCCCGTACAGGGAGATATCCAAGTTGTAATGTGCAAAGGTCAGTGTAGTCGAACCCTGAAACAGGGGAGACTTTAGCTAATAAACTGTACTAATTGGCTTGACGAAAAATTCTAGAAACAAATTTGTAGATGAACATATGAGTCTAGTTTCATGAAAAATTTACGGAACTGGTTTCCGAGTTTTGGAACTCGAGATATGATTTTTAAGGTGACAGTGATGCAGTTAGCCAGGTCGTCTGGAAATTTAAAATGGACTGTGCAAATAAGTGATTTAGGTCTGCGAACCCCTCGTGTCTGACTCCGGCAACGGTCTCGGGTACGGGGTGTTACAATTTTATTGGTATCAGAGCTACGGTTTAGTCGATTCTAGGACTACCGTAATACGTTTGGGTCTAGCTATACATGCTATTATGTGATTATTTGATAGTGTGGTGATTTCTGACAATTGAAAATGTGTTTATTTATAGTAATGGATCCCGATCCCGACCGAGCGGTAGCTGATGATCTTGAGAGTGTAGCGCCTTCTCCCGCACAAGGGACAGCTCCGGCGGACTCTCAACCTAATGCTAGTAATCCGAATGATGAAGCTAGACAAGCTTTCTATAACGTGATGAATGATTGGTTCAACCAATACATTCGAACTAATACGGCTGTTCCACAACCTCCATTCCCAACAAATACCACCCCCGCACCTACCATACCTCCGGTAATTGACCAAATAAGGTCAAATAAGCCCCCAGTTGACAGAATCCGAAAACACGGGGCTACTGAATTTAAAGCTACGGACAGCGATGATGCCGAGCAAGCTGAATTTTGGTTGGACAACACTATCCAGGTACTCGATGAGCTATCTTGCACACCTGATGAGTGCCTAAAGTGTACTATCTCCTTGCTACGTGATTCTGCCTACTATTGGTGGAATACGTTGACTTCTGTTGTGCCCAGAGAGCAAGTAACTTGGGAGTTTTTCCAAACCGAGTTTCGGAAAAAGTATACCAGTCAGAGATTTATGGATCAAAAATGGAAGGAATTTCTTGAACTTAAACAAGGTTCCATGTCGGTTACCGACTATGAACGAAAATTAGTAAGGCTTAGCCGGTACGCGCGGGAATGCATTTCTTCAGAAGCCGTGATGTGTAAACGTTTCGAGGATGGGCTGAATGATGATATAAAGTTGTATGTTGGCATTTTGGAAATATGAGAATTTGTGGCACTTGTCGAGCGTGTAACACCCCGAACCCGAGACCGTCACCGGAGTCGAACACGAGGTGTTAACAGACTTTTAAAAAATTTTCCAGACACTGCCAATCTGCGTAATAGTCACTTTAAAATCATATCTTGAGTTTCACAACTCGAAAATCAGTTTCGTGATTTTTCCCTGAAACTAGACTCACATGCCCATCTACATATTTTTTTGTAGAATTTTTGGTCGGGCCAATTAGTACAGTTTATTAGTCAAAGTCTCCCATGTTACAGGGATCGACTACCCTGACCTTTGCGCATTACGACTTGGATATCTCCTTGTACAGGGCTCCAATACTGATTCCATTTGTTTCTATAGAAACTAGACTCAGAGAGGAATCTATACATATATGGTATGACTCCTAATTATCTCTGGTTAATTTAAGGTGAATTTTCAAAGTCGAAACAGGAGATCCAGAAACCGTTCTGGCCATGTTTCACGAGAACTTTAATATCTCTTAATATACTGTTCATATGATTGTTTCGTTACTTTCATATGAATATAGATTCATCAAGGTTCGATTACATAATTTATTCACTATTTAATTCCATTCCTACAAATTTTTGTGATTTTTCAAATCCACACCACTGCTGCTGTCAGCATCTGTTTTTAAGGTAAACTTTACCTATTTCGTGGTTACCATGGACCAACTAGGGTTTTGTCATACATAGGTCCACATATGATCATATTTAGCCATTCCAATGGCTGATCATTTGCCCAACACTTCCATTCCAAACCATAGTCACATCGTGAAACCATATATACATACATAAACACAAATGGTCTAATGCCATACTCCACTTCTACGAGCCATTTTCGCATGGCTTTACACACATACATCACAAAAAGTACTTAAACAACAGGGGGTAGTCCTATACATGCCATATCCAGAGTTCAACTAAAAGAGTACCAAAAGAGCTTTGATAGTGTGGATGACTTCGACTTCGCTGATCCCGAATCCGATAGCTAACGAACAAAATCTATAAAACAGAGAGCCAAAGCAACCGGGTAAGCATTTTAAGCTTAGTAAGTTTCAAGTAATGAAATCGGCTTTGACTAAAGTATTACATTCACATAGCTAACTAAGTCACTTTATTAACACACATTCTCATAATCATACTTACTTCACACTTCATCAACATATATACACAAGGTATCAACCTTTCTAAAAGCCGAAAATTCATTAGTTGATTTCACGAAGACTATTTAAAACTAATCGACTTTTCTGAAGCACATGCAAACATACCTTATCGTTCGGTTTAGTCGAGCGTATTAATAGAATTTATTACAGCACCAAGCGCTCACATTCAAACCCAAGTCTCTTCGGTATTTAACCGGATATAGCCGCAAACACATTTGCCTTCGGGTCTTAACCCAGACATATCAACTTGCATAATTGCCTTCGGGTCTTAGCCCGGATATATCAACTTGCATAATTGCCTTCGGGTCTTAGCCCGGATATATCAACTCGCATAATTGCCTTCGGGTCATAGCCCGGACATATCAACTCGCGTAATTGCCTTCGGGTCATAGCCCGGATATATCAACTCGCGTAATTGCCTTCGGGTCTTAGCCCGGATATATTCCAATGCTCATGCACACATATATCAATAATCATAACACATCCATATCATTTCTTCGTTACTAAGGCTCAAACACAAAACATTTATTAAACCTTTCAAATTTCGGCTCAATAGCCACACACAAAGAGCATGATTTCAATTGGCTTTATAACATAGTCTCTAAGCACATTCGACTATCCGTCATAGTATGACTAATCATTTCAATATAATTCAAGTAGGGTCATTACTCGAAGACTTACCTCAGATGTCGTCGAACGACTTCAATGGCTATTCAATTACTTTTTCCTTCCCTTTATCGGATCTAGTTCCCCTTTGCTCTTGAGCTTAAGTTCAACAAAATTTAAAATAGTCATTAATCGACTATTCAAGTATTACTTTCAGAATAATATATATATTGATCCGACTTTCACACACATAGATTATAGTAAGCTTTATAATAATCAATAAATAATTCATTGGCAAATTTTCATTAGTGTTTACAACAAAATCACATATTCACTACGAGCTGTTTTCCTGAGCAGTAGTTACTAAATTATTTATACCTGGAGCTACTAAACTCCAAATCACTTGCCGTTAATTTTCCCTGAATATAGACTCGTATATCTTCCATCCATAAAATTTTCAGAATTTTAGGCTTGGCCAATCAATACCATATTTTTCTTAAAGTTTCCCCTGTTTCACTGTTTGACTATTCTGACCACTCTTCACTACGAATCCAATTTCTCATTTTACAGAATTCAAAATGTGTTGTATTTGATCTCATTTGAAACTAGACTCATTAAGGAGTCTAAGCATATAAATTTTATCTTATAATCATTTTTGTACAATTTATAATGATTTTCTAAAAACAGAACAGGGAATCCAGTAGTCATTTTGACTCAGCCCCACAATACTTCAAATATCTCAAGATCGGTAACTCTTTTGTTTTTATAGTTTCTTTTGTAAGAAAATAGACTCTTCAAGCTTTAATGACATAATTCACTCAGCTTCTAATTCAACTCCTACAAATTATGGCAATTTTCCAAAATCACCTTACTGCTGCTGTCCCCAAACAGATTATTACCAAATCAAATACTAACATTAGCATTTCACCTTAATAGCTAGCTTACCAAGCCTTAATTTAACATATAATTCACACATATCATATTCAGCTATATATACATTTATCATATTCAAATAAATCTCGTTTTAACATATTTTCATTCAATTTAGTCTAATAACGCATAAATGGGTAAATTACATTTTTACCCCTAATATTTTGCACTTTCACAATTTAGTCTTTATTCCACAAAACACAAAATACACAAAATTTGGTCACACTCCTTAAGGGCCGAATCTTCCTAGTACCCATATAAGTCCATACATTTCATTTATTTCACCTTTGAGTCCTTCAAAAATTTATTTTTGTAATTTAGCCCTAACTACTCAAAATCACCAAAAACTTCAACACAAAACATATTAATCTTTAACATATCTTTCATTTTTCATCAACAACTATCAAAAAACTCAAGCACTCATCAATGGCAAAACACAAAATCATCATCAATTCACAAATTGAACCATGGGGTTTAAAGAACACAAAGCAATGATATCAAAAATGTGAAAATTATCAAAAACCAAACAAAAGACTAACCTTCCTTAGGTTTCAAATGACCGAATGCTACCCTCCTCTCTTCCTCTCTACAACTGGCCAAGATGAACAAGGTGATAACCTCCCTCCTTCTTTTTTTTTCTTTTAGTATCCTTAATATTTCTTTTATCATTTCTTTTCTTTTACTTAAAATAATGTCCACTTCATGGAAATTTACCACATAGTCTAATATATGCTCCATCATGGCAGGCCACTATGTATAAAAAAGGGGTATTTGACATGCAAAGCCAATATTTTCACTCCTTGCTTAAATTGGTCCTTATAAATTACCCTATCACATTTTTAAAACTTTCTCACATAAGTCCTATGGACTAAATTCACATGCAATTGACTAAATCGAAGCTTGAAATTTTCCACACATTCATAATCTCATATTTTAGACAATAATATCACATTCAAACATTTCGGTGACTCAGTTTAGCAGTCCCGAAACCACTTCCCGACTAGGGTCAGTTTTGGGCTGTCACAACTCTCCCCCACTTAAGAAATTTTTGTCCCCGAAAATCTTACCGGTGAATAGGTTTGGGTATCGTTCTTTCATCGAGCTCTCAGTTTCCCAAGTAGCTTCCTCGATCCCGTGTTTGAGCCATAACACCTTAACTAACGGAACCCTTCTGTTTCGCAACTCTTTCACTTCACGAGCTAGGATACGAATCGGTTCTTCTTCATAACTCAAGTCAGATTGAATTTCAACTTCCGAGGGATTAATCACATGTGACGGATCGGATCTATAACGTCGAAGCATCGAAACATGAAAAACGTTGTGAATCCTTTCAAGTTCAGGGGGTAAAATCAATCTATATGCCACTGGACCAATTCTTTCGGATATTTCATACGGCCCAATGAACCTCGGACTCAATTTGCCCTTACGGCCGAATCTGAGTACCTTTTTCCAAGGCGAAACTTTAAGAAACACTTTATCTCCAACCTGATATTCAATGTCTTTTCTTTTCAAATCCGCATACGACTTTTGACGATCTGTGGCTACCTTCAGACTTTCACGGATTACCTTTACTTTCTGCTCGGCATCTTTAATCAAATCAACTCCGAAAATTTTACTTTCACCGAGCTCGGTCCAAAACAATGGTGTACGGCATTTACGACCGTACAAAGCCTCGTAAGGTGCCATCTTAATACTTGATTGAAAACTATTGTTGTAAGCGAATTCAATCAAAGGTAAATACTGTTCCCATGAACTACTGAACTCGAGGATGCAACATCTCAACATATCCTCAAGTATCTGAATTATCCGCTCGGATTGACCATCGGTTTGTGGATGAAAACCGGTGCTAAAATGCAGCTTGGTACCCAAAGCTTCTTGCAATTTCTTCCAAAATCGCGAGGTGAATCTCGGATCTCTATCCGACACAATAGAAATCGGTACCCCGTGTAATCTCACAATCTGAGAAACATACAATTCAGCTAGTTTATCCAATGAAAAATCCGTACGCACGGGGATAAAGTGAGCCGACTTAGTTAGTCTATCGACAACAACCCAAATCACATCTTTCTTACTTGCTGACAATGGCAGTCCGGACACAAGGTCCATTGTGACTCGATCTCATTTCCACTCGGGTATCATGATCGGCTGAAGTAGTCCTGAAGGCACTTGATGTTCCGCTTTCACTTGTTGACATATTAAACATCTCGAAACAAAGTCAGAGATGTCTCGTTTCATACCATGCCACCAAAACTGATGTTTCAAATCGTTGTACATTTTTGTACTCCCCGGGTGAATTGACATTCGGCTACAATGGGCTTCGTTCAGAATCATCGAAATGAGTTCCGAATTCCTTGGAACACATAAACGACTTCTGAACCTCAAACAATCATCACCATCAATTTGAAACTCCGATTCCTTGTTCGAAACACACTCAGCCCGTTTTGCAACCAATTCATCATCAACTTTCTGGGCTTCACGAATTTGATGAATCAATAATGGTTTGGCTTTTAATTCAGCTACTAACACATTGTCGGGTAGAACAGACAAGTGTACATTCATCGCTCGTAAAGCAAACAATGATTTCCGGCTTAAGGCGTCCGCAACCACATTAGCCTTTCCCGGGTGGTAATCAATGACAAGCTCGTAATCTTTCAACAACTCAAGCCAACGTCTTTGTCGCAGATTTAAGTCTCTCTGAGTCATCAAATATTTGAGACTTTTGTGATCCAAAAATACATGGCACTTTTCACCAAATAAGTAATGTCGCCATATTTTTAAAGCAAATACGATGGCAGCTAGTTCGAGATCATGGGTCGGATAATTTTTCTCATGTGGCTTTAATTGTCTCGACGCATAGGCCACCACTCGACCTTCTTGCATCAACACGCAACCCAACCCAAGTAGGGATGCGTCACTATAAATGACAAACTCCTTGCCTGATTCGGGTTGCACTAGAATTGGAGCTTCAGTCAAATGAGTTTTCAGTTGATCGAAACTTTTCTGACACTTCTCCGTCCATTCGAACTTAACATCCCTTTGAAGTAGCTTCGTCATTGGTGTGGCTATCATCGAGAAACCTTTGACAAATCGTCGGTAATAACCGGCGAGCCCCAAAAGCTCCGAACCTCAGTAATATTTCTCGGAGGTTTCCAGTTAAGTATGGCTGAAATTTTGTTCGGGTCAACTCGAATACCCGATGCGGATACCACATGACCCAAGAAGCTAACCTCTCTTAACCAAAACTCACACTTACTAAACTTAGCATATAACTGCTTATCCCGTAAAATTTGCAACACTAGTCTCAGGTGCTCAGCATGTTCGGTCTCATCTCTTGAATAGACCAAGATGTCATCAATGAACACAACTACGAACCGATCCAAATATGGTCTGAAGATCTGATTCATCAAATCCATAAATACTGCAGGGGCATTAGTGAGCCCAAACGGCATCACTAAGAATTCGTAGTGACCGTACCTCGTTCTGAAAGCAGTTTTGGGTACGTCCAAATCTCGAATCCGCAATTGATAATAACCCGATCTCAAATCTATTTTTGAGAACACTGAGGCCCCTTTAGTTGATCAAACAAATCATCAATACGCGTAATGGATATTTATTCTTTATCGTCACTTTATTCAGTTGACGATAGTCAATGCACAACCTCATGGTTCGTCTTCTTTTTCACGAACAATACTGGTGCACCCAAGGTGAGAACTTGGCCGAGCGAAACCTCTATCTGTCAATTCTTGCAGCTGAGCTTCAACTCTTTTAACTCAGTT